>NC_048599.1:61962509-62190009 GCF_003668045.3 Cricetulus griseus | reverse complement strand
ACATGACACTTTACTGGTGGTCACCTTCCTCAATGTCAAGAAGGTAAATCCACAGTTCTAAGATTGACTCTGACTCTGGACAGCTAATTCAGTAAACACTTCTTTTCTGTATTTACTCAATGTAAGGATAAAGCAAAGAGTGAGATCTCACTTCTTGTTTTATTAAAAGTTGATATCAGGGTGATGTTGCAGGACTGTGGATTTAAGAAATCTATAAATCACTTTAATAAAAGCCTGGGGAATTATTAGTAAGAACAAATGCAAAATGTTTGACAGTTACATTTCTAAAAGAAAACACAATCATCTCATTAAAGAAATTACTGACAGCAGCTCACAGATGTTAATGGTTGAAGTAACAAAGCCTACAAAATATCAGAGAGCAGATTATCTTTTTCCTCTTTGAGAATTTAACCATTGATCTAACTTATTGAGCATCTCAAAACAACAGCTTTATTTTTCACTCAACCATCTTTCATCAGCAGCACCAGGCAATTCTGAATAAAAATGATATTTGTATGCAATGGTCACTAAAATTTAGACACAAAGGATTGCTAAACCCCACTAAAGGAAGAGTTTATATGAAAATGACCACGGATGCTGCAGTGCAACATAGGGAAGACTGTTCTGGAACAGAAATATTTATGTTCTGAGGTATACATGGTTAAGATATGCTTGAGTACATTTATTTATGCAAACACTTCTGTCTTCATCACAGTGAAGGAAATTATTTACACATAGATGATAAATTTGTAGTTTCAAAAATTAAAATTCTGTTTTTCATTTATTATGCTCACTTCCTCCTATCTTTTTAAACAAGGGTTAAGTAAATTATCCACCTAAGAGTTAAGAACAGTCTGATCAACAGGAAAGAGGATTGCTTTAAAGGCAAAAGCAGAATTATAAGATGCCATCTCTACTGTTTCCCCGATGCTCCTGCACGTTAAGGGAGGACGTGAAGTGCTTCCCATTAGCTCTGTCTGCTGCACTCGAAGGGATCCGTGCATTTCGCCAAATCGTGTGATGTAACCTGGGTATTACATTTCAGTGACTATTATGCATTTGGATCAAAATTAGGAAAGACGGTTTGTACACTTAATTCTTTAATCTTTCACCTGAGCCTCTTAAATGTTCCAGGGTTCTGAAAGCTGCACACCTCCCTAAGATGCAGTAAATATTCAATTATGTCTGTTTTGTACTTGAGAGAATGAAAGCACTTAGAGACTGGCGATCAGACCTGTGTTTTCAAATGTGTTAATGCAGCTAAGCAATCTTAAACCCTGGGCTGAGACTCACCGGGCACACTGCCTGACAAAGGCCTCAGCAGGGAGACGCCGAACTCTAGATTCCCACAGTGTGGGAATGCAGAGCAGCCACTGAGCTGCACTGCATTTCAGCACATCCCACTTGAAGGTGAAATGCCTTAAGATTTAGTGTGGTTTTCTAATGGAGGAGAACATGCAGGAAACCGGGGTGTCTTTCCTGGCTTAGCAAAGGCATTTTCCACCTTAACATTATATCAATTTAGATACCATGGGCACAAAACAGCACACTTTACACACAAGAGGAGAGGTAGCTATCATAATGGGCGATCCTTTCAGTTTTGTCTAGAGACATGAATTTGTAGTGGAAATTTTTACTTACAAGCCTCTAGAATTCACAAACTAAAATCTTTCATGTATTTTGAAAACTATCTGGATTTAAAATTTTCTAATTTTAATCTGTGCTTTAAAAATCCAGATCTGATTATTTCATCTTTGCAATGTAAGGGTTTTTTTTTTCCTTTCTTTTGGTACAAAAAAGGAAAACAAACCATTTTCTAATGTGCTAGGGTTTGAAGCTTGTTCTAGCCACGTGACTAGGTTTCTTATTTCATTTGTGAAGAAAGTTATTAGAAACATTTTCCCATGTGTCTTGCTCTTAATTTAAAAATATTTTTAATGGACTAAAGGAATTTTTGTAGGGAACAGAAGACAATTTGTCTATGTAGTTAATCACCACTGATGTGGTGAGCTGGTGTAAGGATTTCTGATATTTTCCAGGAATCTGAGTCAGAAGGGCTTTCTCATGAGGTGTGACAAAAATCATTTACATAAAACAGAAACAATCTCAACTGCTAGTCTTCAAATTGCAAGAAAATTAGACTTACTTAAAAAAAAAAACAACTGTAACTCTTCCTATCTATGGGAACTGGTAAATAAGGTCATAGGGAATTCTTCATTTCTCATGGAGTCAGTGGGACGAGGGCATGGAAGATCCTGTGGTGACAGTTTGCCTTCGCTTACCCAGGGAAGATGCTGCATTGACCGAGCATCACCTGTGCACTTCTACACTACCTCATTTCAGGTGAAAGACTTTCACATTCACAGAAAAACTAAGAAAGTAACCCAGAGATTTTTCCATACAACCTGAATCCAACTTCCCTTCAAATTAATTAACATCATGTATCAGCATTACCTTTGTTATAATCATGAAATCAATATAGTACTGTCAACTAAAGTTTCTATTTATTCCATTTTCTTTTTTCAACCCAATGTCTGTTTTCTGTTCAAGAATTACATCCACAATCCCACATTACATTTACTTGTCACTTTTCTTTAGGTTCTTCTTGGCTGTGACAGTTTCTTGGTCTCTCCGGGTTGTTGATGACCTTGACAGTTTTGAGGAACACATTGGTCAGGTATTTTGTATCATGTCCCTTCACTGAAATTTTCCTGATGTTTTTCTGATTAGACTTGAGCACCTCACTTAATTTTAACACAATCCTATTAGGTTGATACCTTTTGCAGACAAAGAAGCTGCAGTGAAGAGAGTTATGTGAATTAACTAAAGCTGTACAGCCAGTAAGGAACCTGCAATGCCCCTACTAGCACTATTCTATGCTGCTTGGAAACTGTTGTATGACTGTGCTTGAAGAGTACCCCCGTTTAGGTTATTTACTTTATTTTTTATAAGGCTTAATGTGTTTTCCCACATGAATGGGATCTAATTGCCTATTTTGCCAAAGGGAAAAAAGGAAGAAGCAGATAAAATTTCATAGAACTAAACAATCAATTGGGAGGTTTATATAAAGCAAAACAGCCCGGCTTGTGGGTTCTCTGGATGTCAAGATAGGGAGCATCCTTCTCAAGACTCTGTAACATCTATCACATGGCCAGGTTAAAAACAGTAAAACCAACCATTTCTCCCTCTTCTATACTAGATTTTAGGGTAGACAAAGCCCCAGAGAAATCTTTAATCATCTGTTGCACAAATTGGGGTGCTCATTTATGTGTTCAAGTTGATGTAGGGATAATAGGTGATCAAACAGAAAACCCCTGGGAAGTTAATTCAAATCAACCTGGATACCTGTTGGGAGAAATGCTTGCTTTGTGTTGCCTACCACCTTTATCATCTGCTCACCCCGCCCCTAAAACCCAGGGACAACTGGATCAGATAATATAAGTGGAGATAGAAAAATAAATTTGCCCCACCACCAGCAGGCCTCTTCTAGGTGTGATTTAGGGTGTGATATAGTGGTAGGACTTAATTATGAAGGGTTATCAGTAACTGACCACAGAAGGACAATCCATACTTAACCTTTGAATGACTATCCACATTTCCATATAAAAACAGAGCAGTTTAAAGGACTTAGCTTGGAACATTTTCAGGCTGACAGAAATGCAGCCTCCACTCTGAGCAATTCTTTAGATCTCTGGGAATGTGGTCTGAAACCAGTGCCTGTGGATAGAAAACCACTCACCTAGATCTGGCAGTGAAAGATTCAGATAATAAACTTTGCCAAAACTCAGGTACATTAATGAATTGAGGACATGCCAGTTTCTATATATCCAAAAAAAATTGAATAACATAAAAGTGCATGCTGTCAAGAAAAATGTGATCTTCTAGGAATGGATAGTCATCAAGCTTCCAATGTAATAAAAACAATATTCCAAGGAGCTACAATATACTAAGAAAGTATTCCTGAGAGGGGGTGGGAGAGCTGAGCAGCAAAGCAAGATAGCAAATACCTGATGGAGCTCATGGTGTCTTGCTTCAAATTATGGGAAGAACAACATAACCTCTATAAGTTTGGTTTTCACCTTTTAAAAGTGTCAGGCTATCTTATATTTCAGTGTCATAAAATACAGGAAGATGTTGTTTTTAGGAAAATATTTCAGTGTGCTAATGTTTTAGCAATGTTCTTCCAAAGATCCAATGCAGTTCCATCTCCAACTTCAGTCCAATTGGGTACCTATGTAGTTAACCAGCTTTTCTAATAAACAAAACATTTTAGACATATGGAGACTCTGGTGGTTTGAAAGAGAATGGCCCCCAAAGAGAGTGGCACTAATGGGAGATGTGGCCTTGTTGGAGTAGGTGTGGTCTTGTTGGAGGAAGTATGTCACTGTGGAGGTGGGTTTTGAGGTCTCATATATGTTTAAGATACTGCCCAGTGACTCAGACAACTTCCTGTCTCTTCATTGCAATAGAAACCCTAAGACAGACACCAACTACTGAAGCACCACAAAACATCCCAAGATATAATGAGTTAACAATAGTTATTCTAACCACAAACCAATTTGAGTTGGGAGCTTGCAACAACTGTGTCTGGTATACTCATAAACAACTGGTTGTTGAGATCACGTAAGGCCTATTCATTTTTATGTTGATTCAGAGGCTCAAATACTTGTCAGGTTAACAAATCCTGTATTCATTGGTTGTCCTTTACCCTCTTTGTTTGTCCTTTACACATGGTCTTCTGTGTAGAGACCTAGAGGTGAAGGGAGTTGCATGTACTGAAAACCAGATGTAGACATAGCTTTTTTTTTGCAACCCATATTTATAACTCACCTAGTGTTAACAATTACAACTACATGCCATTCTTAATAGGGAACAACTAAGGCCAGCGCTCATTCAAGGAGAAAAGTATTAGGATTTTCTTTGTTATTTGACAAGCCAAAATATTTAGAACCACACGGTCAGTAGATAGCATAATTTTCTACATGGTAACATGCTGTTTGAACATAAAGCTTCTTTTGACCTGTTAATTATATGTAATCAAGTGTTTATAATAGACACCGGAGGTAGCAAATACTTAATGTTAAGGCACAATTTAAAAAAATCTACATTCTGATGATGATTTCTGGAAAAGTTAAAAGCTTCTGAGGAATAAATAACAACAAAATTTGTAGACTGAATATATAAATTACTTCTTATCAGACTGCCACTCACATATCTCATGAATATTATGTCATTCAATCCTCTTAACAAATCTATAAAGAAGGTATATAATCTGCATATTAGGATGCTGTAAGATGTTATTCATGGGGAGACATGAACAAATTACTACTCACCCAAGATAGGGAACTGACTAGAGACCAAAGTTCAGATAGCACCAAAGTTCAACTTGGTGAACCCATGAGATTTATTGGAGTTGATTATGGGAATGTGGCTGAGAGGTTACTTACAGGAGCAGAAATGACTCAAAGATAGTTACATCAAAGCCAAGGTCAGTGTGGTGGAATCATGAAGCTCACTTCACGACTTGCAGAAAGCTCAACATGTTAAAGAGTGTCCAGCCCCGGCAGCTCAGCTGGTCTCTGCTTCTTTTAAGTTGTTTGGCTGGCTTGTGATTCTTCCAGGCTGTTTGGTCTGAGCCCCTTCTTAGAACTCTTTTTGAAAGTGACATACATCAGTGTTTACTGCTTATGTACTACCAGTGTAGGAGGGGCCTAGTGAATATGGTTGGTTTCAGGGACTTCCTGAAGCTATCTTGAGTTATTTACTTCCTGTCTTAATGAGTTTCTCTGAAGAATGGAATGTTTCACCTCCCTTCAGAACACCCTGCACTTTCACCTCCTTGTAAACATCCTGTCTGAACATATCCTGTTATTTTGTCTCCCTTTTTATAGTTTATGTTTTAAAGAATTTCCATTCTGGAAGGTTTTTCATCTAAGAAGAAACTGCTACACAACATAGGGGCAGGATTTTCCTAATAGCAGAACATTTCATTAGTCATTTTTCACTTCACAGACCAAGTTGTTAATGACCCTGCTAACCATCTTGTGCCATCACAGTTACAGAGATGCACTAGATGGTGAACTTGTTATGTAAAAGACCCTCCCTCCTGAAGATTTTTCTTTCCCAAATTTGCTAATATTTTGTGGCTGGAGACATGGCTCAGTGGTTAAGAGGATGTGCTGCTCTTGAAGAAAACCCATGTTCAGTTCTCAGCATCTACATGGTGGCTTATAGTTGTCTGTAACTCCAAGTCCAGGAGATCTGGCACCCTCTTCTGTCGCTGAAGGAATTGCACGTACATGGTGCACTTATATGCTACAGTCAAAACAGCCATACATATAACATAATAAATCTTTTAAAAATTGTATATCTTTTGACTGTGAATTAACACTATTTGCAAATTTAGGATCTCAGCACAAATTCAACTATGAGAAATTTGTACTTGACTTTAATTGTCTACCTTTAAATATATGAAATTGTTATTGGAAAGTTCTCTAAAAGGCCCAGAAATGGTAGGTAATTGCCCCACGTCTTGTCTATTGTACAGAAACAATACCAGTGTGTGATGATGCCATGGCATTCATGTCTACTGTGCATCATTTACATTTTGGGTATGAATACTTGGTGCTCTATGGGGACACAGGAAATCTGAAAATAAAAAAACTAAGTAAAACTTGGTTTGAAGTGAATATATTCAATATAGGCTGTTCTTTTGTCTACCTTTTTTGTTAACTTTTGTAAACATGCTTCAGTCATCTCTCATCTAATTTCTACATATCTGTATTTGGTCTGATGAAAGTAGATGTGATGTAAGCAGCAAAGAGGGAAAGGCTTCCAGGTAATGCACTCCTTCCAACTCCCACCCCCTTGGCAATATTAATCAGGCTGACAAAATATGCTTCTCCAGTCAGCAGCCTTAGTCTCTGTCCAGGAGAGGAGAAAGGGAGGTCCAAAAACTCCTACTATGCAGCAGAGGCTGCCATTGCACTCTGCTCAGAGATGCTCAATTAGGTCACAGGCCAGCCTAGGGAATGGAGAAATGAGGGTGTTAGTTGATGTGACAATCACATAATCAGTTTGAGAAATGATCAAAGCAGGATAGTGGGCAGATGAAGTGTTGGGCAGCAAGGTGGGAAGTTGGGTTTTAGAAGTGAAAGCTGCTTGCATAACCCAGCACATAAGAACAGCTGTCTTCTTTCCACACAGACCTGTGAAGTCTCAAAGCTGTAATTTGTAATGGATCTTTTAGAAATCAGGAAATGACTGAGTTCTGTAGATTCTTGACTTCCTGTTTCTCCCTGTACTGTGATTACAGTGTTAGTAATGATGGTGCTCAGTGTGTTCATTCAGTAAAATCTAAGAGTACTTAAGATGTGTAAGCTTCTGGGATGTGAGGATAATGACAGGCTTCTTTGGAGTCAGAGCACTTATAAATGCCAGTATAATGCCATTAATGTGGTAGATACACACATGGCAATGCGAAGTCTACCTACACACTGGGGCACCTGGAGATGCCCTTCAGAGATGAGCTGGAGTGTAGGATAGGGTATGTATTCTTGAGAAAGATTCCATGATGGAGTGTTGCTGAACCCTAGCCATCTGTCAACAGTTTAATAGTTAATATAGCATCGTGTGTTTATTTGGGGCAAAGTGGCTATGGGACCAGGCCTTGCAGGGCAGAAACCTCCAGCAGCAATGGAGCTGGGATTAATATGTGGAAAGGTCCAGAGGTCATATGTGTTGGATATACAGAGGCATTTGGAGTTTCTGAAACTTTGTAGGAATGTCTAAGCTGAGAAGATATTTGAATATTAGGCATCAAACACAATTCATTTATGTGATACCTCCACTGGTCATAATAGCTCACTAGCAACACAGTATAAATCCAAAAGACATCTTTTCATTTTTCTCATCTGAAAAAATGAGGATAGTTATTTAGGATTTCATCTTTATTGCCAGTTCTTAATTCATTTTTTCTTCTCCATGCTATTACAATAATCTCCATAATTCTGCTCTGACTTCAGTATTCCTTTCTCATAAACACATGAAAGAAATGAAAGGGTTCATAGACACAATAGGAAAAAGAAAAAAGAAAAAAACACATTAACATCATCTCCAATAGCTTCTCAGTTCCAAAGATAAAGTAGAATCTTTCTCAAAAGTGACACAGACTTCTCATGCACTGATTTTGATCTAAGTGTGTTTCATGCCCCTTTATACACCATGCTTTTGCCTTGTTGGACTATCATGTTCTTTGATAGGGTCCCTCTACCTAAGCTATTTTTTTCTTTTATTGAAAATATTTTTTTCCACATAATATATCCTGATTATGGTTTCTCCTCCCTCTACTCCTCCCTACCCCTCCCTTCCACACATCCACTCTCTTTTTGTGTTTCATTAGAAAACAAGCAGGCTTCTAAGGGATAATAATAAAATATAATAAGATAAAAAGCCTGTGTATGCTGCTTCAGTCTCTGTGAATTCTCATATGCTTTGAACACTGAGTTAAAGGACCTTGTTTTCTTGGTGTCCTGCATCCCCTCTGACTCTTAAACTCTTTCTACCCCATTTCCATAGAGGTCCCCAAGTTCTGTGGGCAGAGATTTGATGGAGACATCTCATTGAGGAGTGACAATTCCAAGGTCTATCATTCTCTGCATATTGTTTGGCTGTGGGTCTCTGTATTTGTTACCACCTGCTGCAGGAAGAAGCTTCTCTGATTTGGCTGAGCAAGGTGTTTATCTATGAGGGTAGCAGAATGTCATTAGGAGTCATGTTATTGCTATCTTTTTTTTTTTTTTTTTAAGAACATAAGTATTTGTTTTTACCCTTAGTCCCTGGGCTATCTAGTCTTCATCTCAGGTTCTTAACTACCCAACAGTGTCAGATATGGGCTCCATTACCAAAGCAATCCTTACCTCTACTAATAATTGTCTCCTCATTGTAACAATAAGTCTTTGTGCTTGCCACCAGAGTTCTGCCCGCCACTTGGGCGCCCAAAGTAACACACAGAATCTTATATTAGTTTAAAGTGCTGCTGGCCAATTGGCTAGGATTTCTTATATGCTAGCACACTCTTAATTATCATAAATCTACATATTTTATAAGACTTATCTTATCGAGGATGCCTTCCGCTGGCATCCTCTTCCTGGGATCATATGGTGGCTCTGTAGAGAAGAGAGCAGGAGGAAGAGGAAGAGCAAGAGAGCGACTTCCTGTTTGTCCCTGCTTATAATGAGTCTGCTTGCTATGTCACTTCCTGTCTGTATCACAAGACTTCTTTTTACTATATTTTCCAGAATCCTCCTCGACTCCTAGTCCTGCCTAACTTGCTGCCTCATGGCCAAACAGTACATTATTCAACAACCAATAAGATAAACATACACAGAAGGACATTCCCCATCACCTCATGTAGGTTGCAAGACTTCAAAAATGATATATTTCTCAGCATAAAAAATAATAAACACCTCCAGATTGTGAATTATTTTGAAACATTTTTATTTGTTTTTGTGGTTTATGCTAGGGTTTGAATCCATGGCCTTTTGCATACTAAACAAGTAATATAGCACTGAACTATATTTCAAGTGCCCCAGTTTCTGAAGACTTCTTATCCAAAGGAAAATTTCCTTTGCCTTTGTTCATCTGTATTAGTGGAGTACTTCCTCAGATTTTTATAGTCACAACTTTCTGTATTACTGTAATTGCCCAACATATACACAAATTGTTTCTTTTTTTATTGAAAAATATTTTTTCATACAATATATGATGATTATATCTCCCAACCCGACTCCTCCCAGATTCTTGCCTCTTCAACCACCCAGTTCATGTGCTGACTCTTTCTAAACACAGACAAAAACAACGAAAAAGAAAACGCACACACACAAAAGAACAGTAAGACCAAAAAAAAAAAAAAAAAGCCTAAGCCAAACAGCATAAAATAAAAAGGCTACAAAAATACCATTGAGCTTGTTTTGTGTTGGCCAACTACATAGGGCCTACTCTAAAGTACACAAACAAAAGATTTGTAACAAATCCCAGTTCCACAATTGACAGACACAAGATTTTAGCAAAAAATAAACTTTGCTCTGCCACAGTTTTTCAACCATAAAGAAAAAACAAGTAAAAATGGTCATAATATGCTTTGTGGGGTGTTTGCATAATTAAATGGGAAAAAGGATGAAAACTGTATATGCACATTAACTGTCATGCAGAGCTTTCAGATGCAGAATGAGCTGTGTATGGTGGGACATGGCTGTGTTACAAGCAGTAGGGTCAGGAGTTCAAAGCCAGATTCAGCTACATAGTGAGTCCTCAGAACAGAAAACAAACAAATGTAGAGTGAGAAGTTTAAAAACTGCAAAGTCTAATTTCTCATATAACACCATACCCCCCAGTATATGATTATGCATAATTCCCCAAATTTGGGGGGTATCAGTGCATATAAGTGTCACTGTGCGTTATGTTAATAATCTGCCCATCACAGTATTGCAATGTGGTGAGAGGGTACATGTGACAAGAACAAGAAAAGCATTCTGCAAATATGAATCACCATTGTCTGTTCATTATCACAATGGACAGTCTTGAATCTGTTAGGACCATTTGTGTCTTATAACACATATGAAAATGTAAGAGATTTCATGATCATACTCAGCTTTAACCATATTTATTCTCTGGCAGAATAAAGAAGCAAAGTCCACAATGTCTAAGTGTTTATTTTCAGAGCAATTCTGCCCTGTTCTGTGAGTGAGGTCCACACAGGAAAGGCTGTGTTGTGTGTTCTTTAGTTACTGTTCATCTTCTGTGCCTGGGTATTTCTATCTGAGTGGTGTGGTGGGGGGAAGAAAAACTTTCCTGCTATGTTTACTTTGACCTTAAACATCTGAGCCATTAAGGAAAATTTCCTTTGCCCTTGCTCATCTGTATTAGTGGAGTATTTCCTCAGATTTTTATAAGCACAACTTGCTGTATTACTGTAATTGTAACCCACATCTTCAGACAATGCTCCCCCTCTGGTATCCAACCCTGCAATGAACCACAATTCACTTTCACATTATAACTTGCTGGAAAAATTCAATTTTCACATCAGTCTGGTGGTTTTTGACTGATATTTGGCTCTTGCTATGTAGATATTACTGGGAATTCCATACTGTAAAACCGAAGAGTACAGAATGAAAACCAAATGTGAAACTTTAGTCAAAATTCAGGGAGCTCTTTTTTTTTCTATTACACGAATATTTTAGAAGCTATTCTTTCGACACAACACCTTTTCCTTTTCTATTGCACACATTTTGTGAGTAATTATTGTTTAAATGTCTGAGATTTTTGGTTGATTAATTATTGATGTTGAAAACATGTCTTCATTTTTCTCCCATTAAATATTGACATTTTTTGGTCCTAAACCTACAAGTTAAATGACAGTTCTGATACTGGCATCTATTTTGAACAGCCTCTTTAAAAGGGAAAGATAAGAAATAGATACCAGTCCCAAGAATAAGAGATGTGTGATAGTTGTACAAAAATGGCATAGTTATGTCTAGGAGTCATGGACATCTATCGGTGACTTGTGTTGTTAAAATCATGACAAACAGGGTATAGTCATTGTCTTTTGTTTTTATTGCTGCAATGAAACACCATGACCAAAAAGCAATTTGGTGAGGAAAGGGCTTATTTGGCTCATACTTCAGCATTGCTGTACATCACTGAAGGAATTCAGGATGGGAACTACAACAGGGAAGGATCCCAGAGGCAGAAGCTGGTCCAGAGACCATGGTTGGGGGGTGGAGGCAGCAGCTTACAAGCTTGCTTACAGTTTCAGATGTTCAGTCCATTATCATCATGCTAGGGAGCATGGAGAAGTGTAGGCAGACTTGATGCTAGAGTAGTAGCTGAGGGTCCTACATCTTTCAGGCACCAGTAATTTGACTGAGACACTGGATGGTATCCCGAGCATAGGAAACCTCAAATCCCACCCCCACAGTGACATACTTCTTCCAACAGGGCCATCCCCACTCCAAAAAAGCCACACTTCTTAACAGTGTCATTCCCTATGCGACTTTGATTACATTCAAACTACCACAGTCATTTTGCTTCTGATGCCCCAGCAGAGATGAAGTACCTGGGAAATCAGCTTTTATATGTTAACAAACCATTTGGTGATATTTTTCTCACAATGAAAATCAATGAGCTTTTAACTTTCCCTTTTTAAACATTTTATCTGCAAAATAGTAAATGAAGGCTCCTAATGACTCCAGCCATCAGTAACAAGATAAATGCTGAGTCTTCCAGTGTTCGCTTCAAATGTGGCAAAATCAGGGAAGAAGGTGTAGAGGGAGATATCAATATCAGTTGAGCATTGTGGTGGTTTGAATAAAAAATGGCCCCAATAGACCCAAGGGATTATTATTATTATTAGGAGGTATAGCCTTATTGGAGTTGGTGTAGCATTGTTGGAGGTATTATTAAGGGTGCATTTTGAGGTCTGATAAGCTCAAGCCAGGCCTAGTGGCTCATAGTCTCTTTCTGCTGCTAGAAGATCAAGATGCAGAACTCTCAGAGCCTTCAACAGCATGTCTGCCTGCATGCCACCATGCTTCCTGCCATAGTGATAATGGATTAAATTCTGAACTTTAAGTCAGCCCTAATTAAGTGCTTTCCTTTCTAAGAGTTACTGTGGTCATGGTGTTTCTTCACAGCAATAGAAACTTCAACTAAGACAGAGGTTGGCACCACAGTGGGTTATTCTTGTACTAGGCCTGATAATACTTTAGTTTGGAGGAATGTGGATTTTGGAACTTCAAATTACAAAAACAGTTGAGTGTTTTAAGTGGGGCTTAGTAGGTTATACTAGTAGTAACTTGGAAGACAGTGGTACTGAGGGTGATTTGAATTTTGGTGGCCTAGCTCAAAAAGTTTCAGAGGAGAAGATATTTGTATGTGGTCTAGAAACCATTCTTGTGACATTTTTCGTAGAATGTGGCTGCTTTTTGCCCTTGTCTGAAAAGTTTGCCTGAGACTAAATTGAAAAGTTTTGGATTGTCACAGGAGAGGAAATCTCAAAAGAGCCTAGTATTAACTCTGTTGTGTGGTTAGTAGTGCTCACTCTTACAAAGATTTATAATGAAAAGGAGCATGCTGAGCAAGGAAAAATACAAAATGTACAATTTGGAGAGAATAACAGGCACCAGGAAGTGGAATGGAGCTAAGTCTTGTGTTCAAGGAGGCAAAAAGATTAAAGAAAAGCCTGATGTTAAGTGAAATAGAGGGAGTGGTGACCTCGGGGCAACATCTCACACGTCTAAGATTCCTTTGTGTGAAAAGGTGTGGTGGTGTTGAGGGCAATTCTGTACAGATACCCCTTGGCAGAAGGGGTGAAAAGGCATGGAAACAGTGACACAGACTCAGAGAGTCAGGTGAGTAGCAAAAGCCAGCTCATTTATTGAAGAAATAAGGCTCACCTATATACCCCCTCCCAAGGTTCCATTAGTTCAGTCAGTGGTTGACTCTACTGCATTGTCCTTCCCTCATTGGTGTCTCTGGTCAGACATCTCTGCATCAGCAGTCTCTAGTGACAGGCCTTAGGTTGGTTCAGGGAGGAAGTACCTGCCAAGCATGCTCATGTGGACTGGACTAGCTTGCACAGGGTGACTATGGCTTGGGTATGCTGACTGGCAGTTTCTCCTACATGGTGGTATATTCCTTTAATTCAAGAAATCTGGAGGCAGAGGCAGACAGATTTCTGAATTCAAGGCCAGAAAAAGCAAAACAAAACAAAACAAGAATAACAACAACAAAAATCCTCACTCAGTCTACAGGACAGCTAAGGGACATCAGCTTAGGCAGTGAAAGAAACCATTGAAAAGCAAAAGTTAATGAAGATATAGGTGAACCAGGTGGCTATATTCCAGTCCCAGAAAACAGCAGAACTTGGCAGCTTCAGCCATGTGGTTCTGGTTTTAGAGTCAAGGATAGAAGAAAGGGGTTATGGAATCTTCGAGTAAAGAAGGCCATTGAGACCACACATGTGTCAGAGGTGTCCTTGTATGGAGGCCTAGATAGGCCATCGTGTGAAGCTATAAAGGGTTGCCTGGATTGCTTTGGATACCCTAAGAAGTTGGAGGTGCCAGAGCTATGGAATACCTGCTGAGGAGAGCTGATAATACGGAGTAGAACCAGTGCAAGAGAGAAAAATATGTTGCAGTCAACAAAATTGAAAGGAGTTAGCAATCTGAAGAGCATTTTGACATCAGACATGGAGATGCAGACTTTGGAGTTTGCCCAGCTGGTTTCAGTCTTTTTGTTGCTGTTGTTGTTGTTAACTCTTTCCTACTGGTTTACAGTCTCTCTTTGGTCCAGTGTCTCCTCATTATGTTCCTCTTTAATCCTTTTGGAATGCTAATATATATCCTGTGCCATTATATGTTGGGAGTATGTGATCTACTCTTTCATTTCTTTTTGTGATCTTTTTAAATTTAAATTAGAAACAAGCTTGTTTTACATGTCAATCCCAGTTTCCTCTCCCTCCCCTTCTCCCCTTCCCCCACCAACCCCCCTTTCTGCTTCCCAGGGAGGGTGAAACCTTCTATGGGGGGATCTTCAAAGTCTGTCATATCATTTGGAGCAGGGCCTAGACCCTTCCCCATGTGTCTAGGCTGAGACAGTATCCCTCTATGTGGAGTAGGTTCCTAAAGTTAATTCCTGTACTAGGGATAAATAATGACTCACTGCCAGAGGCCCCATAGATTGCTCAGACCTCCAAACTGGCATCTACTTTCAGGGGGTCGGCAGTCTTATGCTGACTTCCCAGCTATCAGTCTGGGGTCCATGAGCTCCCCCTTGTTCAGGTCAGCTGTTTCTGTGGGTTTCTCCAGCCTGTTCTTGACCCCTTTGCTCATCACTCTTCCCTCTCTGCAACCTGATTCTAGGAGTTCAGCTCAGTGTTTAGCTGAGGGTGTCTGCTTTTGCTTCTATCAGCTACTGTATGAAGGCTCTAGGGTGTCATATAAGGTAGCCATCAATCTCATTATCAGGGAAGGGCTTTTAAGGTAACCTCTCCACTATGACTTTGATTGTTAGTTGGGATCATCCTTGTAGATCTCTGGATATTTCCCTGGTACCAGGTTTCTCTTTAAACTTATAATGGCTCCCTCTATTATGGTATCTCTTTTCTTGTTCTCCTTTTTACTTTTCAGGATTCAATCTTCCTGAACCCTCATGCCCTCCTCTCCCCTATTCTAATCCCTTCTCTTTCTCCTAACTCCCGCCCCCCCCCCCAGGCTCACAATTAGCTCAGGAGATCTTGTCCTTTTCCACTTCTCTGGGGGACCATGTATGTTTCTGTTAGGGTCCTCCTTGTTTCCTAGCTTCTCCGGTGGTATGAACTGTAGGCTGGTAATCCTTTGCTCTATGTCTAAAATCCATATATGAGTGAGTACATGACATTTTTGTCTTTTTGTGACTGGGTTACTTCACTCAGAATAGTTTCTTCTAGTTCCATCCATTTGCCTGTGAATTTGAAGATTCTATTTTTTTTCCCCCGGGTAATATTCCATTGTGTAAATGTGCCACATTTTCTTTATCTGTTCTTCAGTTGAGGGGCATCTAGGTTGCTTCCAGGCTATTACAAATAATGCTGCTATGAACATGGTTGAACAGATGTTCTTGTATGAATGTGCATCCTTTGGGTATATGCCTAAGAGTGGAATTGTTGGATCTTGTGGTAGACTGATTCCCATTTTCCTGAGGAACCACCATTCTGATTTCCAAAGTGGCTGTATGAGTTTTCACTCCCACCAGCAGTAGAGAGTGTTCCTCTTTCTCCACATCCTCTCCTCATAAACTGTCATTGGTGTTTTTGAGTTTAGCCATTCTGACAGGAGTAAGATGGTATCTCAGAGTTGTTTTGATTTGTATTTCCCCGATGGCTAAGAATGTTGAACAGTTTCTTAGGTGTCTATTAGCCATTTTAGACTCTCCTATTATGAATTCTCTATTTCTGTACCCCACTTTTTAATTGGATTATTTGGTATTTTGGTGACTAGCTTCTTGAGTTCTTTGTATATTTTAGAAATCAGCCCTCCTTCAGATGTGGGATTGGTGAATATCTTTTCACATTCTATTCAAGGGTACCTCCTACTTTTTCTTCTAAGAGGTTCAGTATGGCTGGATTTTTGTTGAGGTCTTTAATCCATTTGGACTTAAGTTTTGTACATGGCAATAGATATGGATCTATCTTCAGTCCTCTACATGCCAGCATCCAGTTATGCCAGCACCATTTGTTGAAGATGCTTTCTTTTATCCATTGTATAATCTTAGTTTCTTTATCAAAAATCAGGGGTTTATAGGTTTTTGGGTCCAAATCAGGGTTTTCAATTTGATTACAATGATCTACCTGTCTATTTTTGTGCAAATACCAAGATGTTTTCAGGACTATAGTTCTATAATAGAGCTTGAAATCAGGGACAGTTATGCCTCTAAAAGTTCCTTTATTGTACAGGTTTGTTCTCACTATCCTGGGTCTTTTGTTTTTCCATATAAAGTTGAGTATTGTTCTTTCAAGATCTGTGAAGAATTGTGCTGGTATTTTTGCTGGGGTCTGGTATGTATCAGTCCCATGCTACAGAAGCCGTCTATTCTGGACTGATGTCTTTGGGGATGCAATAAGAGCCAGCCTAACAGCCCCAGGTTCATCCCTGAGTGGAAGAGTGTGAACCAGGAACTTATAACTACCCAATAGCAATAAAGACAAGACAGAGGCATTTTGTCATCTCAGGAGGGCTCCCAGTCCATGTTGGAGACTGGAGTCCATTGTTTATTCAAACATCCTCTTAAATGACTTTCCAACAGTGGGGGTGATCATAAATGACATCTACTATCATGCATAAAGCTGATATCAAATATTTCCTTTAATCCTAGAGACACCCCTAAAACTGCACATCTTCACCAGCTTCTCACCAGTCCCTAGGCATGAATACAAGCCCTCAGAATAGGTGTGGGCCCACCCATGGACTAGCTTTGTTGTTATGCACACTAGGAGACATTCTCCACTGAGGCCAAGCCATCCTATGATAACCAGCTACATCTAAAAGACAATGTGAGATTGGAGCTCCTGGAACAGAGCTGGAGGCCTGCATCCAAAATATCATAATTGAAATATTTGGGCCTTGACAGATTTTGATGGGGATTGCGTTGAATCTGTAGATTGCTTTTGGCAAGACTGCCATTTTTACTATGTTGATCCTACCTATCCAAGAACATAGGAGATCTTTCATTTTCTGGTATCTTCTTTAACTTCTTTCTTTAAAGACTCAAAGTTCTTGTTATACAGGTCTTTCACTTGTTTGGTTAACAATACCCCAAGGTATTTTATGTTGTTTGTGGCAATTATAAAGGTGATGTTTCTCTGATTTCTTTCTCAGCCCATTTTTTTGTCTATATATAGCAGCAGGACTACTGATTTTTTTGAGTTAATCTTGTATCCTGCCACTTTGCTGAAGATGTTTATCAGCTGTAAGAGTTCCCTGGTCAGAGTCTTTTGGGTCACTTATGTAAACTATCATATCATCTGCAAATACTGAAAGTTTGACTTCTTTTCCAATTTGTATCCCCTTGATCTCCTTTTGCTGTCTTATTGCTCTAGCTAGAACTTCAAGTACAGTATTGAAGAGGTATGGAGAGAGTGGACAGCATTGTCTTGTTCCTGATTTTAGAGGAATTGAGTTGAATTTCTTTCCATTTAGTTTGCTGTTGGTGGTTGGTTTGCTGTATATCGTTTTTTATTATGTTTAAGTATGTTCCTGTCGTTCCTGATTTCTCCAAGACCTTTATCATGAATGATTGTTGGATTTTGTAAAGGCTTTTTCAGCAATTTAGTGAGATGATTATGTGGTTTTTCTTTCTCAGCTTGTTTATATGGTGGATTACACTGATGAATTTTCATATGTTGAACCATTCCTGCATGCCTGGGATGAAGCCTTCTTGACCATGGTGATGATTTTCCTGATGTGTTCTTAGGTTTGATTTGCCAGTATTTTATTGAATATTTTTGCATCAATGTTCATGAGGGATATTGGTCTGTAGTTCTCTTTCTTAGTTGTATCTTTGTGTGGATTGGGTACCAAGGTTATTGACGCCACCTAAAAGGAGTTTGGCAATGACCCTTCTGCTTGTTTTGTGTGGAACACTTTGAGGAGAATTGATATTAGCTGTTCTTTGAATTTCTGGTAGAATTCTGCACTGAAGCCATCTGGTCCTGGGCTTTTTTTTTTTTTTTTCCTTTTTGGTTAGGATAATTTTTCTGACTGCTTCTATTTCATTAGGGGTTATAGGTCTGTTTAAATTGATTATCTGTTCTTGATTTAAGTTTGACCTCTGTATGGAAACCAGGACATGTGTTACATTGTGCTACATTTGTTTCCACAGAAGAAGAAAAATTTCAGATACCATCAAAGTTGATCAAGATTCAAGTAGAAAAAATACACCTCTTGATGAGGAGAAATGACAGGTAATCTACCAAGGTATATCTCATAAATTGAATAGAAACCTCACAAAGGAAAGGGAAATGTTTTGTTTTTATCTTCACAGAAAAACTTATCTCCAGGAGTCAAAGGACAGTACATGGTTAGAAGAGAAGGTGGCCATAACCATTGAACAAAAAGAGATTGTCATATGATAAACTCCATAGATGCCTCTACACATATTTCTCTTTATTTCCTAGTCCACATTCAATTAAACCAGTGCTGGCTTTGGAGTTGGATTTGGCTTTCTTCTTCTAAATCCAAGCATGTTGTTAATATACCATTCATAGTTTCTGTATTAGATCAAGAAGCCAATTGATATAATATAGAATAAGAGTAAATTGAGGACTGTCAATTGTCTTTTCTTGGCTCTTTCTCTCAAGGTATACACTCTCTCATAATTATTATTTCCAATAGTTGCCTTTTCCCAATATGCATACATATAAAAGTAAAAATTTCTCTGCTAACAGTCATGTTTTAGTTCCACACAGCCAATGAAGAACTGTCTGACAGCAATCCCTGAATGTTCCAGAAAGAAAATGGGCCAGACCTCCTCGAGTCCACTGGATCCAACTTGAGCCATTTGAACTGACATTCCTGCCAGAGCTTCGGGTACTGACTTCAATCAACACAAGTACTTCAATCAAAATAAGGACTTCAACCTAGATCTTCAATCAAACAAATCCCATCAAACACGGACTGGATACAATCCACTCAAGACTTTCACTATACTAACATTTTCTTCCTATGGGACCCCATGAGGCTGTCATCATCCCATTTCAGCAGGAAGTAACCTGGAGAATGCTAAGCTCCCTTTCCCCATTGTTGTCACTAAGGATAATGTGCACCTAGTTAGGACTAGTTTCCTATTGTTTAGGGCTGGGATTGGAAGGAGGTGTTCAGGCTTGGACATCTATTTCAGATGACTTTAGGGTTTTGTTGAAATAGACATAGTTAGGATGTGACATAAGCAGATTATTATATCTTCTTGTATTTCACCTTTATAACTGCTAATTATGGATACTTTACACTGTTAAGTTTTAATCCTCTTTAGACTAAAAGGGGATTGTAGGGGATACCCTAGTCATGTCCGTTTGGGGCTGGAGACAGGTTTGCCTGGCCATGCCTGCTTGGGTGTTGTCAGGGTGACATAAGGAAGGTTTAAGAGTGAGGGACACACATGTGGGGTCTCTTCTACTTACTTTGCTCCATGATGGATGACTGGCCAGGCTGCTCTGAGTGAGTAGCATCTTCCTGAATAAACTACCCTTATATCTAGACCTGACTCTGTATTGCCATCCCACTTTACTATATTCTTTTGTGTTTGGATGGAATGTTCTATAGATGTCTGTTAAACCCAACTGGGTCATAACTTCTACTAGTTCCTTTGTTTATTGGTTAAGTTTCTCTCTGGTGGTCCTGTTGAGTGGTGAGAGTGGGGTGTTGAAGTCTCCCACTATAAGTGTGTGAGGTTTTATGTGTGATTTGAGTTTTAGTAATGTTTCTTTTACGAATGTGGATGCCTTTAAATTTGGTGCATAGATGTTCACAATTGAGACTTCATCTTGATGGATTTCTCCTATGATGAATATGAAATGACCTCCTTCATCTCTTTTGATTGTTTTTAGTTTAAAGTCTAATTTGTTAAATATTAGGATTGCTACACCCACTTGTTTCTTAGGTCCATTTGATTGGAAAATCTTTTCCCAACCCTTTACTCTGAGGTAATGTCTATCTTTGAAGTTGAAGTATGATTTTTGTATGCAGCAGAAGGATGGATTCTGTTTTTGTATCCATTCTGTTAGCCTGTGTCTTTTTATAGGCAAGTTAAGACCATTAATATTGAGGGATATTAATGACAATTGATTGTTCATTCTTGTTTGCTTTGGACTTGTTGCTGGTGGTGGTTTGTGTGCGCATTTCCACCCCTTTTTTCCTTTGGCTGTTGGTAAAGTGGGAATATCTATTGCCTATGTTTTTGTGGGTGTAGTTAACTTCCTTGGGTTGGAGTTTTCCTTCCAGAACTTTCTGTAGATCTGGATTAGTGGATATGTATTGTTTAAATCTGGTTTTGCCATGGAATATCTTGTTTTCTCCATCTATAGTGATTGAAAGCTTTTCTGTGTAGTATGGGCTGGCATCCATGGTTTCTTAGTGTTTGTAGAATATCAATCCAGGACCTTCTGACTTTCAGAGTTTCCATGGAGAAGTCGGGTGTAATTCTGATAGTTTTGTCTTTATGTTACTTGGCCTTTTTTCCTTTGGTGCTCTTACTGCTTTTTCTCTATTCTGTATGTTTGGGATTTGATTATTATGTGGCAAGGGAACTTTTTTGTGGTCCATTCTATTTGGTGTTCTGTAAGCTTCTTGTACTTTCATTGCACTTTTCTTCTATGATTTTGTTGAATATGTTTTCTGCACCTTTGAGTTGGGTTTCTTTGCCTTCTTCTGAACCTATTATTCTTAAGTTTGGTCTTCTCATGGTGTCTGATAATTCCTGGATATTTTGTGTTAGGGATTTGTTGGACTTAAGGTTTTCTTTTTTAGATGAATCTATTTCCTCTAGTTTATCTTCAGTGCCTGAGATTCTCTCTTCCATCTCTTGTATTCTGTTGGTTATGCTTACATCTGTAGTTCCTGATCATTTACCCAGCTTTTCTATTTCCAGAATTGCCTCAGTTTGTGTTTTTGTTATTGTCTCTATTTCAGTTTTTAGGTCTTGAATTGTTTCCTTCATCTGTTTGATTGCTTTTTCTTGGCTTTCTTTAAAGATTTATTGATTTCTTGTACTTTTGGTTTTCTTTTTTTTCTTCCATTTCTTTAAGGGATTTTCTCATATCCTCTTTGAGGGCCTCTGTAATTTTCATGAAGTTGTTTTTAAGGTCCTTCTCTTCTGCTTCATCTGTGTTGGGATGTTCAGGTCTTGCTGGTGTAGAGTCTCTAGACTCCAGTGGTGTCATATTTTTTTTCTGTTGTTGAATGTGTTTTTATATTGTCTTCTTTCAATCCCTTCTTCCAGTGGGTGCAGGTGGAGTCTCTTCCTCTCCTGGTGGGTACAGGTCCAAGGTTCCCTTCCAGTGGATGCAATCAGGTCCAATACTCTCATGGCTCTCCTCTTCCTGTGGATTGAGGTGGGACTAGTACAGGGATATTGGCAGACCCTGGATGGGCTGTTTTGCTGGGATGGGTTCCCCTGTGTGCAGGTGTCAAACCTCAGGAGGGTCTGAGCAGGGCACCAGAAGGCAGACTGGAATTAGGCCCATGCTTACCTCCTCCTGTGGGTGGAGGCAGGACAAGGACACTGGTAGTCTCTGGATGGGCTAGAGTGCTGGGATGGGTTCCCCAGTGTGCATTCCCTAGGCCTCAGGAGGCTCCGAGCAGGGCATCAAAAAGCCTGTTCTTTCATTTTGATTTTTCAGGAGATTACAGTTAAGAGATTGCATGAGTCTCAGAGGGGACTTTGGGCATTTAAACAGATTTGAGACCATTCAAGACTATAGGGACTTTTGAAGTTGGACTAAATTCATCTTCCATTATGATATAGCTACAAGGCTATAGAGGCCAGGGAGGGGAATGTGGTAGTTTGAATAAAAATGGCCCAATAGACTCATTAAGAAAGGCACTTTTAGGAGGTGTTGCCTTATTGGAGTGTGTGTGGCTTTGTTGGAGGAAGTAAGTCACTTATAGGGTATGCTTTGAGGTGTCAGAAGCTCAAGTCAAGCTTAGTGTCTCACACTCTCTTCCTGCTGCCTGTGGATCAAGAAGCAAAACTCTCAGATCCTTCTCCTGCACCTTCTTCTGCCTGCATGCTGCCATGCTTTCCACAATGATGATAATGGATTAAGCCTCTGAACTGTTATGGAGACCCAATTAAATGTTTTCCTTTGTAAGAGTTGCCATGGTCATAGTGTCTCTTCACAGCAATAGAAAATCAAACAAAGGCAAGCATCAACAGTATGCTGGGCAAATATCAAAGAGTTTCATCTCATCATTTCTCTACTGAGGTCTATGAGGCCAACTGCATCACTTCCAAATGTGGAAGTATGCTGAGACTTGCCATGTTCCAAAACCTGAACTTCTGCTTCACAAAACAAAAGACACAAATAAGGTCCTTCCTTATTTGTTAAGAAGGTTAAGAAGAATTTCATAATATTCTGTGAAGTCTCCACAATATGTCCAGTGCTTACCATACATGTTAATACCGCCTCCAACTCTATGAACCAAGATCTCTCCAGCAAGCATCATAATATGCAGTTGTAGTATGTTAAGTGAAACTATAAACTTGCTCCTCTGATCTTTAAAAATCATCAAATTCACAGGATTCCCTTTGTTACAAATGGCAGTCATCAAATAGGTATTTACTGGATGCTGTGTTAGAGAGAGTACAGAAAAGATGACATTAAGAATAGGAGATGGGCACAGGGATAGAAATAGAGTATGAAAGGACAAATAATATACAAATGGAAAGTTTAAGAGGAACAGCTATTGTAGTGCACACTTTTGAACTCAACACTTGGAGACATTTACAGAAGGAACAAAGTGTAGAAACCAGCTACATAGGAAGACCCTGTTTCAAACAAAAAAGCAGACAAACAAAAATGTTTCTATGTTTTTATTGCCAGCAGATCTTTACAGATTAAGACTAAGCTTAGCTGCATTACTTCTCAGCATCAGTTGGTTCTTAAGGATGAGGTTTATAGCCCTCACTCCCATCCTTAACGAAGATGTGTTTATAGTCTTGCACATTGTACAGTGTCATGTTGGCATACAGATCCAGTCAAATGGTTGGTTTCTGTGGTGTGGTGGTTGGAAACCCAGGGGCACTGAAAATGATGTTGCTGCTCTGCACTTAGATGGCTGGTGTTTGTTACAGATGGTACAGAGTTTTCTTGTTTGTTTGTTTGTTTTGTTTTTTTAGAATTTACAAGTCAGTTCCTTAATCACTTGCAATAACACTGTGTAGAATAAAAGAAATTTCATGAAATGGTGTTTTAATTACTCTTACATTATTTTCTTCTCAAGTTTGAATATCTTTTTTTAGTGCTTTAAACAAAGTCACCATTTTTTACGTATACAATGGAGATGCTAATATTTTGCCTATCTGTCTTCAGAGTCACCTCTGGAAGTGGATGAAACACATTGGGAAAATATGCAGGGAACTTCAGATCATTATTGGTTCCCTGTAGTTGGGATGCACTAATATAACAAGAGCTCTGGGAGAAAGACACCATGTGCATCTTGTCTGTCTTAGTAAAACAGCCCATAGTGATTGGAGTGAAGGCTCTGAGGTTAGAGTATATGGGTTTTGTTCCCTGCTCTGCCAACCCTCACCATCCCATGTGACACTGAGTAAGTTACTGAAAGTCTATTTTATTTTCCTCTTTTACAAATCAGAATCATATAATTGATGTGGATATTAAATGAGCTATGTACATAAAATACTTTGAACTGTCTCTGGCACCTGGTGCTTGATCTTTGTCTGGTTTTTCTATGCAGTGTCATTATTACCACTGTGACCTATGTGGTAGATGATCAATACATTCTGTTAAGTTCATGAAGAAAATAACCAACATAAAGTAGGTATGGTGGCCAGCAGTCCAAAATTATATGAAAGTGAAATAGTTAAAACAATGCACCATACAATCTAGTAAAATAATTGATGTTCTTAATGATGACAGAGTCATTGAGAAAATGTCAGGCTAACTTCAGAAGTTGCGAGACATTTGGATGTCTGGGATCTTCTTCTTTCAAATGAATGTCTGTCAAGAACCTCTGGATGTTTCTTCCTATGCAATTAATGTACATTATTTGAATCCAGAGAAGACAGCTTAATTCTCACAAGGTTCATAGACTGATGACAGTGGCTGCATTTAGATTTTTCTGAGTCTGTTTCATTTTCCATCACCCTGAGGGTCTGTCTGTTAGATGTAAGACTTGGGTAACACATCCTTGATCACATCCATCTTTCTGTCCAGCTGAATGTCTGTTTACACTTTTCTAGACAGAGGAGATGGGGGAAGTAGAAATAGGGAGAAGTAAGCATCATATAAAACTGGGAGAAAATGGATGCTCTAGGTTTGTGGGGTCACCCAAGATTGAGAATGAGTGAGCACTGTGCAGCCAAGTATAAGAGGATATTGGGCCCTAGTAATGATGGGAAGCTGCCTTGTCCTTCTGTCAGAGAAGCTCCCAAATTACTTATCAGTGAAGGTCTTTGAACAAAGAAGAGAAGACTTGGCAGCTGGGGCTAGATCTTATCATCTTAGGGCTCATTTCTTAAAATATAGAATATGAGCTGCAAATTCCTCATAAATTATAATTCACACTTTTTAATTTCTAAAGATTATCTATAACAAAAGAAAGATTATTTTCCTCTGTACAATGTTTTTTTTTCAATAGGACATATACTGCTTTTAAAATGGAATCAGTCTAACCTAAGATCCAGCAATTCCACTCTTGGGCATATACCCAAAGGATGTATATTCATACCACAAGAACATCTGTTCAACTATGTTCATAACAGCATTATTTGTAATAGCCAGAACCTGGAAGCAACCTAGATGCCCCTCAACTGAAGAACAGATAAAGAAAATGTGGTGCATTTACACAATGGACTACTACTCAGCGGGGGAAAATCAAAACAAAACAATGGAATCTTGAAATTCGCAGGCAAATGGATGGAACTAGAGGAACCCATCCTGAGTGAGGTAACCCAGTCACAAAAAGACAAAAATGGTATGTACTCACTCAAAAGTGAATATTAGACATAGAGCAAAGGATAACCAGCCTGCAATCCACACTGCCAGAGAAACTAGGAAACAAGGAGCACCCTAAGAGAGACACAGATGGATCGCTGAGACGGGGAAAGGGACAAGATCTCCTGAGTAAACTGGGAGCATGGGGGGACTGGCGAGGGAGGTAGGAGAATGGGAGGGGGAGGGAGGTAGGAGGAAGAGGAAGGGAGAAGGGGAGGGGGGAGGAGAACATGAAGGATCAGGGAGGTTGATTTGGGGGAAGAACAGAGGAGAGAAAGAAAAGCGATACCTTCATAGAGGAAGCCATTATGGGATTAATGAGAAATCTGGCACTAGGGAAATCTCCAGGGATCCACAAAGATGACCCCAAGTAAGAATCTAAGCAATAGTGGAGAGGCCACTTTAAATGCCCTTACCCTATAATGAGACTGCTTTATATGCCGTCCTAGAGCCTTTACTCAGTAGCTGATGGAAGCCAAAGCAGAGATTCACAGCTAAGCACTGAGTCGAACTCCTGTAATCCAGCTGTAGAGAGGGAAGAGTGATGAGCAAAGGGGTCAAGACCATGCTGAGGAAACCCACAGAAACAGCTGACCTGAGCAAGTTGGAACTCACAGGACCCCAGTCTGACAGCTGGGGAACCAGCATAAGACTGAACCAGGTCTCCAGAACATGGGTGTCAGTTGGGAGCTTAGGCAGTCTATGGGGCCTCTGACAGTGGAACCAGTATTTATCCCTATTGCACGAATAGGCTTTGGGAGCCCATTCCATATGGAGGGGTACTCTCTTAGCCTAGATACATGAGGGACGACCTAGGTCCTGCCCTAAATGATGTGACAGATTTTGATCATCCCCATAGGAGGCCTCACCCTCCTGAGGAGAGGATGGGGTAGAGGGAATGGGAAGTCAGGAGGGAGAGGGAATTGCTATTGGTATGTAAGATAAGATTGTTTTTAATTTAAATAAAAATTAATTAAAAATGTTCTTATCCTGGTGAGGTCAGCAGCTATAATGGAGGGGAGCCACATGATGACAAAAATTATGCAAATATATTGCAGATTGTGTGTGTACATGCTGATATCACAGAAGAAAAGTCAGTTATACTGATGGACAGTTACAGTACAGTAATCAAAATACTAGAGAAACTCCATCATGATGAGGTTATAGAAACTTCCGCAAGACACCAATTACCTACTTCAAGCAGACCCATTGACAATTGTAATGTTAAAACAGCAATAACCATTGGTACTATTATCTGCAGCAACTGTTAAACGGTATGAAAATATTTGTAGGTTTTCTTGGCTCCAAAATCTCAGCTGCAGCTAGCATCATTCTGCTTGCTCTATTGCCTGCCTTCACACCTAAAGGAGAGCACCTCAGAGTTAGAAGCTTCTGAAATTATCGATTTCCCTTTTAAGGGCTCTTTCAATGATGCCCCTCCAGCCAGGTGTCCCTGTGAGAGGGGTTCAAATCTCATTGGTCTGGGAAAATGGGAATTGAATAGCTTTTATCTTAACTTATTATGACCTTGCACAATGACTCTGGCTCTGAACAACCTAAAGAAGGACACCTCAGCAATTTACAGAATTCTGAGTGCACATTGCTGCGATAACACATACAAGGTATGAGGCAAATACTGGGTGCCATGTTGAAATCCACTGAATCTTATGTATGCCTTCCTTGTGATCCAAATGATCAGAGGGGACCACAACCTGGGCAGCTGAATTGCTGTTTTGTTAGACCTTCTTCGTAAGTCTCTTTTTTCCCCTCATGCTTTTTCCCTATAGACTTCAAATGAGAGGATTCCATTTTTCTGGGAAAAAACAAAACAACTCACAGTCCCACTAGAGGTTTTACTTTTGTTTATGCATGTATTTTATGACTAAGAAAAATAATATGGCTGATGCATGTAAGGAGAATCAAGGAGACAAATGGATATTACATCCATTTAGTGCTTTCAGAGCATGTGAGACTAGAGAAAGACTATATAAGCAGAGGCATTGTCAAAGGCAGTAAGCATTAGAAGTGATGCAATTCAACCGGGGAAAAGAATTTACAAAGGTATTTTGTGACTATAGGAGGTGGCAGGTTTTCCCTTCTAATGTACTCTGCTGTGTTCTCATACCAGGTTGGAACAACTCTATGCAATAGTTCCCCATTATGGGCTAGAGAAGCAAACTCCCTCATGATCGACTCCACTTTAATGCTTTTAAAGTGAGTGAGTCTAATATTAAAAATGAAAAATGTGCAGGCAGATTTTACCTAATGGGAATTTGTCCACTTTGCTTCTTGGTTAAAAAAAAAAAAAAACTCTGCATCAAGAATGAGATTTGGGAAGAGTTGAGATAAAAGAGTTTGAAAATAGTTATTGATGAGATGCGACACTTACTGTTAAGTAGAAACCATGAAAGATCATTCCAGTTCCCAGGGATGGGATGTTAACAGTGCACATTGCTCTTGTAATGGGGCTGATATGAAAATCATTGGAGAGGATGATGTATGTGAAGAGAAGTCCATGGAGAGGACATTATGATATCAAGACGATGACAAAACAAATTTCAATGCAAATCTGTAGAGACCATATTACAATGTCAAGGCAATGGCAAAATGTAAGTCTAGAGAGACCATTTTACAATGTCAAGACAGTGGTAAAACAATGTTGCTGAGTGATTATTGAGGCCACATTGCCATGTTAAATTACAATGTCAAAACATTATTATTTCAAGTCTTTAGAGATCATGTACCTCTTTTAAGATAATAGCAAAACAATGGAATTTGAAGTAGAAAACAATGGAACAAAGGAATATTATGCTTTGTCTCCATTACTATTAAGACTTTATGTTAAAAATGGAAAGGCAAGCCAAAAGGTTGTGAAAGTAACAATGACAAGCAAGAAGAGGATGTAGCATATCATGTTAGCATTTGACTTAATTCTTTTTTAATTCTTCTTTGATACGTCACATCCTGACCACATTTTTCCCTCCCTCCACTCTTCCTAGTCCCACCCCTCACCTCCTCACTCTCCAAGATCCACTCCTTTTCCATTTCCCTTCAGAAAACAAAAGATGGCCTCTTAAGGATTTTCACCAAGCTTAACAAGTTACAGTAAGACTAGGCACAAACCTGTGTATCAAAGCTGGATGGGACAACCCAGTAGTAGGAAAAGGGTCCAAAGCACAGACAAAAGAGTCAGAGATCTCCCCCCCCCCAACTCCTATTGTTGGGAGTACAAACACCAAGCTACACAACCATAAGCTATTTGCACAGGACTTAGCTCAGACCAATACAGGTTCCTTGTTTGTCATTTCTGTCTCTGTAAGTTCCTATGAGCCCTGCTTGGTTGATTCTGTGGGTCATGTTTTATTTGTTTGTTTGTTTGTTTTGTTTTTGTGGTGTTCCCTACCCCTCTGGCTTCTCCATTCCTCTCTCTGCATTCTTTTTGGTGTCCCATTGGCTTCACCTAGTATTTGGCTGTAGGTCTTTGCATCTTCTACCATTATTTGCTAGATGATGCCCCTCTTATGACAATTGGGATGGGCACGGATCTATAAGTATAGCAGAGTATCATTAGGAATAATTTCATTGACTTTCTTTATATTTTATTTTTTAATTTTTTCTCCATTTTTTATTTAAATTAGAAACAAGATTGTTTTACATGTCAATCCCAGTTCCCTCTCCCTCCCCTCCCTACCCCCCACTAACACCCTACCTATGCTATACCATTTCTGCTCCCCAAGGAGAATGAGGTCTTCCATGGAGGGGGTCTTCAGAGTCTGTCATATCCTTTGGGATAGGGCCTAGGCCCTCTCCCATGTGTCTAGGCTGAGGGAGTATCCCTCTATGTGAAATGGGCTCCTAAAGTCCATTTCTACGCTAGGGCTAAGTACTGATCTACTACAAGAGGCCCCATAGATTGCCCAGGCCTCCTAACTGACACCCACGTTCAAGGGGTCTGAAACAGTCCTATGCTGGTTTCCCAGTTATCAGTCTGGGGTCCATGAACTCCCCCTTGTTCAAGTCAACTGTTTCTGTGGGTTTCTTCAGCCTGGTCTTGACCCCTTTGCTCATCACTCCTCCCTCTCTGCAACTGGATTTCAGTTCAGTGTTTAGCTGTGGGTGTCTGCTTCTACTTCCATCAGCTGCTGGATGAAGGCTCTAGGATGGCATATAAGTTAGTTATCAATCTCATTATCAGGGGAGGGCATTTAAGAAAGCCTTTCCACTGTCGCTTAGATGGTTAGTTGGTGTCATAGATCTTTAGACATTTCCCTAGTGCCTGATTTCTCTTTAAACCTAAAATGTCTCCCTTTATTATAGTATCTCTTATTTGTGCTCCTCTATTCTCCCTACACAACCTTCCTGCTCCCTTATGCCCTCCTCACCTCTCCTCTTCTCCCCTTCTCATTCTCCTAGCTCCCTCTCCCTTCCCCCCATGCTCCCAATTAGCTCAGGAGATCTTGTCCCTTTCCCCTTCTCTGGGGGACCATGTATGTCTCTCTTAGAGTCCTCCTTGTTGCCTAACTTCTCTAGTGGTGTGGATTGTAGGCTGGTAACCCTTTGCTCTATGTGTAAAATCCATAGATGAGTGAGTACATACCATGTTTGTCTTTTTGTGACTGGGTTACCTCGCTCAGAATGGTATCTTCTAGAGGGCCATCTGGCTGCAGCATCTGTCACCCCATTCATGGCCAGGGTTGATTTGACTGCTCTGACTGGCTAGGCGGGTGTCCCCTTCCTCCCTCACCGCTCCATGTGCATCTCTCCCAAAGTTGCACACTCAGTCGAAGAGGACAACCTTCCCCCAATAGAGGCAGACCAGTCTTCGGTCAAGGGTATACAAGTAGCTGCGCTCTCCTGCTAGAACCTCCAAACAAGCTCTCAACGTCCATTTTTAAAATATTTTGCCAGCATGTTTTGATTCTATCTTTGGTCTCTGGAATGTCCTCTCTCTAGTTCTTAGCATTGAGGCAGTGTCAGACATGGGCTTCCTCATATAGACTAGGTCTCAAGTTAGAACAGTCGTTGGTTGGCCACTCCGGCAAGTTCTGCACTATCATTACCCTAGCACATCTTCCAGCTAGGATAGAATGTAGGTTGAAAGTTTTGTGGCTGGGTTGATGTCCCAGGCCTACTGTTAGAAATTTTGCCCATTTCTTGCTTTAAAGGGAATACAGGCTCCCAGGTAGTGATTAAGATTAGAAAGTAGGTTGAGCCAAAGTTGATGGAAAATCAAGACTGAAAAAGACTGGTAGGAATCAGGGCCACAGATGCACCTTATTTATTTATTCATTTTGAAAATATCAATTTTTTATTAATTAGTCAATTTATTATTTTTCCCAGTCTGATAACAGTTTCCCCTCCATCCCTACTTTCCTCCCAGTCTCTTCCCCCGACTCCACTGCCCATCCACTCTCTCTTCCTTCAGAAAAGTGCAGGCCTCCCATGTATAACAGTCAGACATGGTATATCAAGTTGCTCAAAATTAGGCACCTCCTCTCCTATTAAGACTGGATGAGTCAACACAGCAGGAGGTTGGGGTCCCAAGAGTGGGCAACATAGTCAGAGAAGGCCCCTGCTTCCTCTTCTAGGAGTTCCACAAGAAGACCAAGGCACACTACTGTAACATATACAAAGAGGGCCTAGGAAAGTCATATGCAAGTTCTCTGTTTGGAAGTTCAGCTTCTCTGAGCTCCCATGAGCTCAGGTCAGTTGACTTTCTATATTTTCCTGTATGTTCTCGACCCCTCTGACTCTCATAATCCTCCTCCCCCCTTCCACAGGATTTCCCAGGTTCTATCTAATGTTTGGCTGTGGGTCTCTGCATCTGTTTTCATCAGTTGCTGGGTGAAGTCTCTCTGATGATGATTGGGTGATGGGGGAGGTCCTTCTGTGTATATGATTGTTTTATTGGTTGATAAATAAAGTACTGTTGGCCAATAGGAAAATAAGATAGGTGGGACTAGGAGTCAAGAAGGATTCTGGGAAAGGCAGGAGAAAGCACAGAGTCACCATCTGAGCCTGGGAAGACAGAATGCTTCCGCTGGCGTCCAATAAGATAAATCTTAAAAAATATATAGATTTATGATAATTAAGACTGCACTAGCAGATGAGAAATCCTAGTCATTGGCCAAGCAGCATTTGTACCTAATATAAGTCTCTCTGTGCTACTTGAGACATTAATGTGGCGGCAGGTGGAACTTAGGCAGCCTGGCGGGAAACACCCACGTGGCAGCAGAACTTGGGTGGCTTGGCAGAAAGACTTATTGTTACAGTTGGGCTAGGCAAGGATCTATGTGTATAGCAGAATATCATTAGGAATAACTTCATTGACTTTTTTTCTTTTTGATGCACCTGATTTATAAAGAATAGAATCTCATTCTTTTTCCTTCAATAATTGACTTATTGTTCTAGTAATTATTCAGGTGACTCATCCTTATGGTAGCATATTCATGAATTCTTGAGTTTGGTTTATCTGTGACCCTCATTTACAATGCAGCATTCATCACTCACCACTTCAACTTAGATTTAGTTCACAGTTATTACCTAGAGTAAATCACTATGCGATGGGCCTTGGTATAACTATGGGCAAATGGGTTTTTTTCTTGTCAAACTGGGAGAAGTAAGGACATAATTGATAAAGAGACATTAGCAAATGACGTGGGGACAGGGACTTTCTTATCCTAGCTCTGCTACTCTCTTGTTCTGACTTTGAGCACACTGCCCTTCAAACCATCTTTAGGACTCTTTGTATGTAACAACATTGAAGACACATATGTGGTTGCTATCACTTCTGTATTAGAAAACTGGGCATGTCTGAGTGTCTGTGGGTTTTCTCAGTTCCAACAAAAGTGATGATGGGTGATTGTAATACCATGACTCTTCTCTAATCCTAAAACTAGGCTTCAGAATGAACTAAAATGTTTATGCTATACACGAGCAATTAATTGTCAAAAGCATCACCATATCTCACAGCACCACACACTCAAAACCAGTGCCATTCACCTATATGAGGTTCATATATATTAAGAGTTTAAGAAATGTATTTTGACAGACTTTAAAGCTGGATGATAACTAAGATACACCTATCATATATATGACTGTAAGTGTACATATATGTATGTGTGCCTGTAAATGTACATTATGTACAAGCAGGCATCCAGTTATGCACAGTTATTTATTTGTAGTTAAAACAGCAGTTTAGAATCAAAGACTCTATTCAATGAGAACAGAGGAAAGGCTTGTCATAGAACCTCTTGAGTATGTGGACTAACTTCAGAGAATCAGAGTCAGAGAACAGACTGACTTGACATTCATCCCTCCCAACAAAAGGTATGAAGACAAGGCTGTGTGGTAAATACAGGGTGACAAACACCAATTCACTGGAAACTCAGACTTAAAAATAAGAGATTTTATTATAGTGTTGTCCAGGTGTTAAAAATATCAGAACACATAATTTCTGCAAGTTGAGTCTACTATGTGCATGCTTTCTGTGCTTTGCACATGTTCCTCACATCACCCAGCCCTCTTACAATTTTTCAGAAACAAAAATCAATGCTAGAAGGCTATGTCACCTGCAGAGGCTTGCTGCCAAACCAGTGGCTTTGTCCGGAGTAGGGTCTTGATTTGTCTTCGGGATACCACATGTCCACCTAGTATCTCTTCCTATTGGTTGAGCTTCTCAGATCAGCTCCCATTTCTCATGGACACATAGGTCTTTTGCTTTCAGACTCAGGATACTTCTGCCAGACACTTATGCCTGGTTACATTTATGGAAAGCCATCAGCCATTGGTTGTCATATCAGTTGCTGCCTCTTCCACACTTTACTTTTTCTTTGGACCTCTGAGTAGATACCACAATGGCTGCTGTGCTTTGCATTCCTCTTCATAGTTCCATCTGTTTCTTGTTCACTGAGATATTGGTCACTTCAGTGCACCCTTCCTCTAGTGCCCTATTCCATTTTCAAATTTCATTGATTCTATCATTTACTTTATTTATTTATGTGTGAATGTTTCTAGTTTTGATGATTGTATTTGTTTTTATTTTAGTAATAGTATTTTCTGAATATCCTGCTATTAGCAATTTCTTTTATGGTCTATTTTTGCATGTGTTCATTATTTTAACTGCTTTAGACAATACATGTTAATTATACCATTTTATATTCCTGGGGTCCACTGTCTTTATGGGAGATCAGTTTCCTCTGATTTTCCTTTGGACTCTCTCTCTCTCTCTCTCTCTCTCTCTCTCTCTCTCTCTCTCTCTCTCTGTGTGTGTGTGTGTGTGTGTGTGTGTGTGTGTGTATACCTGGATTATAAACCCAAGTTCATCTTCAGAAGGGTTCTGTGGTTTCCCTTTGCTTCTGAGGTTAAGAAAATATCCTCCATGAGAAAATTTATTCTTTGAGCAAATGGCAATGGCTTCATGGTTTAAAACCACTTTTATGTCAATACTCACTTTTGTAGGTTTTGGACCAGAAATGAGCTTTATTTCAAACTCAAAACTCATATAACTTCACACAAAAACATGCAGGCATATTTATAACAGCTTTATTCAGATTTGACAAATCATGGAATCAACTAACATGTTCTTACTTGTCATATCAGGTGAACAGATAAATGATGGTACAGCCAGATAGTGGAGTAGTTTTTAACACCACCAAAATAAACAATGTGCTTAGAGTCATACTTTCAAATGAAGAAGCCAGCCAAATAGGCTATGTGTTACATGAACTCAACTATATGACATAACTGGAGAAGGTAAAATATGAAGACAACATAGGTTCAGTGATACTCCAGGGCTGAAGAGGAATGAGAGAGAGGAAAATTTTGAGAACAGCTTTTTAGGGCACAGAATCTCTAGTCTAGTAATGATAATGATGGATCAGCATGGATTAATCACTTTTAGCCAGTGTGTTTCCCTGGTGGAGAATGTTGATATCAGGGTGAGCTGCATATGTATAGGAGAACGAGTGCATGGAATATTGGCAGAATTTTTTTTTTAGGTAGCTAAACCAGCTAAAATTAAATAACCCCAAAACAAACAAACAAACAAAAACCTAAACCTATTTTTAAGATTTCAAACCAATTCGAGCGTATTTCCAAAGGTTAGCTTTTAAAAAGCTACTATTGTGTGACGAGAGAGAAGACTAAAACTCACTAGTGACTTTATTTTCCTGCAATGGTTTGGTTTTCTCCCAATCTAGAATTCTCTGTCTAGAGTGCTCTGTCATGAGATTCCAGCTTTATTTACCTGTGTTGCATGGGCTCAAATTCTTTTTTAAAAGTTATACATTCGCTCATTCATTAATTGTCTACCTATTTATTTATTTAATGCATATGGTTGTTTTGTCTTCATGTATGTCTGTGTATCATGTGCATGCACTACCGGCAGAGGCCAGAAGAGGGCATTGGATCTGCTGGGACTGGAGTCATAGAAGGTTGTGAGCCACCATGTAGGTGCAGGAAAAACCGGGGTTCTCTGTAAGAGCAGCCAGTGCTCTTAACCACTGAGCCATCTCTTCAGTCCCCACTCTTCCCTTCCAGATTCTTCTCCCCTCCTGGTTTTGTCTTTCGTTTTTCTTTAAAATAGAAACAAGCTTGTTTTATGTGTCTCCTCCTCCCCTGGCCTCTACCAACCCCTATCCCATCCCCTTTCTCCTCCCCAGGAAGAGTGAGGCATTCCATGGGGGAATCTCAAAAGTCTGTCATATCATGTGGAGTAGGCCCTCCCCTATGTGTCTAGGCTGAGAGAGTACCCCTCTATGTGGAAAGCTCCCAAAGTCCATTTGTGTACTAGCTATAAATACTGATCTACTAGTAGAGGCCCAATAGATTGCCCAGGCCTCCTCACTGACACCCACATTCAGGGGGTCTAAAACAGTCCTATGCTGGTTTCCCAGCTATCAGTCTGGGATCCCTGAGCTCCCCCTTGTTCAGGTCAGCTGTTTCTTTGGATTTCACCAGCCCGGTCTTGACCTCATTGCTCATCACTCCTCCCTCTCTGCAACTGGATTCCAGTTCAGTTCAGTGTTTAGCTGTGGGTGTCTGCTTCTACTTCCATCAGCTGCTGGATGAAGGCTCTCGGATGGCAAACAAGGTAGTCATCAATCTCATTATCGGGGAAGGGCATTTAAGGTAGCCTTTCCACTATTGCTTAGATTTTTAGCTGGGGCCATCCTTGTAGATCTCTCCCTTCCAGATTCCTTTTTTTTTTTAATTTTTAAAATTTAAATTAGAAACAAGCTTCTTTTACATGTCAATCTCAGTTCCCTCTCCCTCCCCTCCTCCCCTGACCCCCACCAACCCCCTATCACAACCCCTTTCTGTTCAGCAGGACTATGAGCTTGACCATCTGAATCCTAAGTTCAGATTGGTTTTTGCTTAGCCTTATTTCTTTCTAAAGTTCTGTTTTTTCCCTATGATAGTTCTGTGCCTGCCATCTACATTTGACTTTACTTTTAAGGATTATAAACCGTGATTCCATTAATAGGTTACAAAAAGATTGTTCTTGCTGAAGACAACTAGTAAGTTAGGAATATCAGGGTTTATCCAGTTTTGGAATTTCATCTGTTTCAAAGGTTGTGGCTGCGACATGATTTCTGACGGTGATCTTCCCTGCTCTAATCTGATCCATACCTTCATGGCATCAGGCCTTCCCAGTTTTATATGACTGTGGGAACAGATTCTGTCTTAGTGAGCAGCAGGCATATCATCACACGACACTTCCTTCTGTCTTTAATGATCACTTCTTTGCACTTGGAGCAAGTCTGTAAAGATTACAAGTGTGTCTGGGGAGGGGGAGGGAGAAAAGTATAGTAGAGCCAAAACTTGAGCGAGTTCACAAAGAATCATAAGGGGGTGGACGAATTATTAGAATATAAATAGAAAGAACAGTATTAGCTCCAAACAAATGCTTTGAAAGTCTTTGTGTGCCCTGACAGCTTCAGATATTTGATGTAAATGAATTTTTCTCTAGAAACAATGGGAGCTGTAGCTTGTGGTGGCAGTGTTTCTTTCTAAATGTTGCTTAAAAAAAAAACTTTGATATGTATTTTATTTTGTTCGGAGATGAAAGCAGAGCTAACTTAGATATATATTTGCATCAGAAAGGCTCCCAGCAGCATCTATAGGCATCAGAGACCATTTTTCATTATTTAGGTATAGACTTGTTTGCAATTTTCCTTCCCAGCTCCTGCCCTCCCTGTACAAAGCATAAACACAGCCACAGCCACAGCCACAGCCACAGCCACAGCACACACACACACAAAGAGAGAGAGAGAGAGAGAGAGAGAGAGAGAGAGAGAGAGAGAGAGGAGAGAGAGAGAGAGGGAGGGAGAGGGAGGGAGGGAGGAAAGGAGAGAGAAGGGGAGAGAATATATTGATGACCTTTGCAGTGCAATTTTCTTTGAATTTCCGAAAGCGAAGCTCCAGGCATAATCTGCTTTATGTGTTTATTGACGTGCAACCTGTACAAGCCTGCTGTGTATTGCTGCAAAGAATATGTGTGAGTGGGGCCATCACAAGGTGCAGAAGTCTATGCACTCAGTTTTGGGGAACCCAAGAGCATGCGACTATACGACAGATGATGGGAGAGTTCTAAAGCTCAAGGGTAACACAGCAAGGGGAGAGGAGTCATTTTGACAGCAACTCACTCTTGTAATAACTAGCATCCTCCTGTGGTAATAGTATTAGTCCCTCCCGAGGGCAGATCCTTTGTACTCTGATCCCCTCCCAATTCCACTGTATTGGTGACGGCATTTCTAGCACATAAACTTTAGGGGACACATTCAGTCACCGTTCTTCTCCCTCCATTTTCCTGGGTGCTCATGTCAGGAACGTGAGCATGATTCTTGAACACCATCTGCTTCATAGAACTCTCACTCAACCGACTCATCATTGCTTTTTATTTAAGACGTATCTTGAAGGCTGGAGAGATGGATAAGTGGGCAAAATGTTTGCACATGTGTGTGCGGACTGTGGTGTGAATGCCCAGCATCACCAGAAAGTCTGGGTGGGCATGATGGTCTACCTGTAATCCCAACACAAAGAAAACAGACTGGGGATCCCTAGAACAATCTGGCTAGCTACACAAGCCAAATCGTTCTCTGGGCTCAAGTGAGAGATACTGCATCCATGTTTGTGGTGGAAAGCAAATGAGGAAGATGACATGGGGCTTCCACACAGGTGCATACATATGAACACAAATTACAAATGTATCCCTGCACATGGGAACATACATACATACGTGCACATCACAAACTTATACATGTTGAGTTTGCTGATTCTATCACCGTTTTCATCCCAGGTACCTTTCTTTTTAAATTAATTTTTATTTGAATTAAAGGCAACTTTATTGTACATATCAATCACAGTGCCCTCTCCCTCCCACTCTCCCATGCCCCCCCCCACCAGTTCCTCCCCCATCTACTCCTCAGGGACGGTGAGGCCTCCCATGGGGGATCATCAACGTCTGTCACATCATTTGGGGCATGACCTAGGTCGTTCCCCGTCTATCTAGACTGAAAGAGTATTCCTCCATAGGGAATGAGTTCCCAAAGCCCATTCATGCACTAGGGATAAATACTGGTTCCACTGCCTGGGGTTCCATAGACTGCCCAGGCCTCCCAACTGACACCCATATTCAGTCTGGTTCAGTCTTTTCCTGGTCCCCCAGCTGTCAATCTGGGGTCTGCGAGCTCCCACTTTACTCAGGTCAGCTGTTTCTGTGGATTTCCCCATCATAGTCTTGACCCCTTTGCTCATCACTCCTCCCTCTCTGTGACTGGATTTCAGGACTAGGTACCTTTCTTCCCTGCCTATCTAACCCTCCTACCACTGCTGATTTCATTTCTTCAGGGTGTGTAAATATCATCAAAATTAAATTACCAAATGGCTTAGATTCTCCTAATTAAAAACTGCCCATCCCACATTATCTTGGGTTTTCTGCTGTATTCATGAGTCATCACAAATTCTTTGCAAACTCACTAGAAGTCCTGTGTTCTGATGACTGTTTATCCTTTCAGGTTTTTTGTTTTTCTTGGCTCACTAGATTTACAGCCATTGTGACAATTGGATGGGGGACACATTAGACATGCAAACATCATTTTGATCTGGTCATGGACAGAACTAGTCTTCTCTTAATTTTTATTTTTATTTTTTATAAATATTTTTTAAATTAGCAACAAGCTTGCTTCACATGTCAATACCAGCTCCCTCTCCCTCTTCTCCTCCCCCGCCCCCACACTTCCCCTAAGCCACCACCCATCCCCTCTCTGCTCCTCAGGGAGGGTGAGGACCTCCATGTGGGATCTCCAGAGTCTCTCATATCATCTCAGGCAGGGCCTAGGCCATCCCCCATGTGTCCAGAGTGAGAGAGCTTCCCTCCATGTGGAATGGGCTTCCATAGTCCATTTGTGTGCCAGGGATAAATACTGGTCTACTACCGGAGGCCTCATGGATTGCCGAGGCCTCCTCACTGACACCCATGTTGAGGGGGTCTGGATCAGACCCATGCTGGCCTCTCAGCCATCAGGCTGGGATCCCTGAGCTCCCCCTTGTTCAGGTCAGCTGTTTCTTTGGATTTCACCAGCCCGGTCTTGACCTCATTGCTCATCACTCCTCCCTCTCTGCAACTGGGTTCCAGGAGTTCAGTTCAGTGTTTAGCTGTGGGTATCTGCCTCTGCTTCCATCAACCACTGGATGAAGGCTCTTCTCCTAGTATTAGAATGCCTCTTTTCACCTATTTCCTTTTTATCTTTTGGGGTGCCCATCAGAGCATTCAAATTTCATACCTCTGTCATAATCCCTCCTAATACCCTGTAACCTTCTTCAGAACAATCATCAAAATTTCAAATTACGTATTTGAGTACTTAGTGTCTCCTTGTTCACTGTATATTCCAGACCTGGCACTATGCCCAGCACATGGTAAATGCTCAATAAATATTTGTTGAGAAAATTAATATTATGGTAATTGCATGCACCATTTCAAGCTATTAGCTGCATTGTTTAGGAAAATCATAAAAACCAGTAGATTATATATCATTCCCCCTCCACACACAATGTTTGCACACATATTTGTTTTCAGATGAATGACTGCTGTTAGCATTCTCACTACCATCACCAATAAATCTGGAACTGACCCATCTACTTAACTCCTCCTGTTAATCTTGTAGTAACCAGAGGTGATATCCACATTGGTTGGTGTGATTTGAAGGGTTTTCAGAAACATGGGCAAAGTTCCACTTCCATTAATGTTTCCATTAGTTGTTACTGTTTTGGCTAATGGCCTTTTGAAATCCCTGACAGTGGATTTGCTGTTCAGGAGAAATGACATACCAGCCATTATTGATCATTATTGTTAGTGTTCTAGGAGACAATGATCAGCTACCCAGAGACTAGATGTCCAAAGGAAGAAAGGACATTATATGGGTCTATTTTAACTGATTTATGAAAACACCATGAATGTCCACAGTACCATGACCATGGCAACTCTTATAAAGAAAAACATTTAAATGGAGTTGGCTTATTTAAGTCTCAAGAATTATTAAGGTACTCTCTTAAAGTATCCTGAGGAACTTGGGCAGCACTGCTTCATGGAGAATGTGATTGGTTGCAAGGCACCTGTTAGGAAACTGGAAATTCTAAGGGATGTTCAAATCAAGAAAACATGACCATATTTCCAACCTCTGACCTACATGATATGCACATGAGTATAGGTCCCCCACCCCCTCCATGCATAGTAATACACATAAATCAACTGGCTTTAAACACATGGATTTCCTTTTGAGTTTTTATATTGTTCCGTTGGTTAAGAAATGTTCCTTCTGTAGCTGATTTTGAGGGTTTTAAATCATGAGTGGATGTTTGACTTTATTCAGTGCCTTTTCTCATGTATTGAGATGATTGTCTTTTGTCTGATTTCATTTCATTTGGTTGTAAACCATGGAGTGAGGTTGCTAGACCACACTGCAACTCTATTTCTAGCTTTAGAAGGAACTTCTACACTGCTTTCCACAGATCAATCTATTTGTGAGTTCATAGCTGGAAAGGTTGGTAGAAGGTTGAGCCTTGTTGGAAGAAGTGGGACACTGGGAGTACACCTTGTAGGGCCACTTTCCTCCTCCCTGCTTCCTGCCAAAGTGTGGTAAGCATCATTGCTCTGTGTCTAAGTTAGGGTTTCTACTGCTGTGAAGAGACAGCATGACCATGGCAACCCTTATAAAGGAAACATTTAATCCCGACACTCAGCAGGCAGAGGCAGGTGGATCTCTGTGAGTTTGAGGCCAGCCTGGTCTTCAAAGAGAGTTCCAGGACAGTCTCCAAACCTACAGAGAAACTCTGTCTTGAAAAAAAAGGAAAATATTTAAATGGGCCTGACTTATAGTTTTACAAGGTTTAGTATGTTATCTTCACAGTGGTGTGCCAGCAGATATGGTGATGAAGACGGATCTGAGAGTTTTACATCTTGATCTGCAAGAAGCAGAAGCAACTCTGTCACTGGGCATAAGTTGAGCATATGTGAGACCTCAAAACCCACCTCCACAGTGACACGCTTTCTCCAACAAGGCCACACCTCCTAAGAGTGCTGCTCCCTATGACCAAGCATTCAAACACTTAAGTCTATGGGGGCCACACCTATTCAAACCACTATACTCTATTATGGCCTTCCACCATGATAAATTGGTTAGCAGTGGTCATCAGTGTGTGGAGGTCAAAGAGAGATTGCTGTGTACTGGTGGGTCTGGAAGGGTGTCTATCAGTATAAAAGCTGAGAAGATGACTTCATGGGCTTCCAATAGTCTAGCTGCTCAGAAAAGCCTGCTGCCTTCTTACTGTGCCTAAAGCAGACTGCCTCGAACAATTTATCTGCTTTTGAGGTTCTTAGGGGCTATGGAGGTTGCTCTACTGCTTCCATGGGCCATGGCTATATTCACAGGTCTTCCCAATACCATGCTTGTTGTCATGTGGGCAAGGATGCTTGGTTGCTTCTCAGAGACCTTGCTATGCTGGGACACTAAGGATAAGTTAGTTTCGTGGCTGCATGGGTTCACTGGGTCATGGGTTGGTGAGAAATGCAAACTCCATTTCATGTGAATTCTGTCAGGATGACGTCCCCAGCTGCTTCTTGTAGTTAGAGGATAGTGGTGGGACTAAGCTGAGCTTCTAAAAGGAGTTCAGTTGCATCATAGGGCCCTGAGTGGTGGGGCCTCAAGCTGGCACTCTGAAGCAAGAGCTGAGGTAGTAGAGGTCGCGGTAGTGGAATATACTCTTGGTCTGGACAATGCAGCAGTGTATTGTTCAGCAGCTCTCTACTTGGGCTTCCAGCCTGAGAGGACTTCAGGCTTTTTCATCAGCAAATAACATGGTGTCTGTGGTTTGTGTGTGTGGGGGGGACTACTGAGAGCCTCTGGTATACTCTTTCCTCTTGGCTCAAAGTTGTTCTCAAAGGATATCATGGTGAATGTCACTTTCCTCCCTTGTAATATGTCGATCTACCTTCATTCTTTGAAATGTCTCTGTCACAACCCTGTTATCATAACCATTCCAGTGAAATATTGTAGTGTTTTCTTTGTAAGGGGAGTACAGCATCTCTGGGATCTTCAAGCACTCATTTTACTTGGACCAGTTCGTCGGCCTGGGGTGGTCTTCTGGGGGGTCCTCTCTTTCTGTTCCTGCCCTTAGACTCCATGTAGATTTCCAGAGCTTCTAGTATAATGAATTTGACCAGCTTCCTTTCTCTTTGCTTTGATAGCTTATGACATGCTTTCAGAAATATTTTCACACCTTATCATTATATCAATCTTGTGCAATAGAAATGCATCTCATAGATAAGAAACTGAATCTCTTCATTTTGGATTGACTCTCTCCTTTCTGTTTGCCTGAACTTAATTTTTGTTAATAGAATACTAATTGATTCTAATAAGGCTGGTAATGGCTTTTTGGGCCAGCTGCCAATTTAAAATGACTAAACTAGAAAATAACTAAAATAATAATAGAATGTTCTAGAAGTCCCTCTTAGTCTTCTAAGCCTCAGAAAGCTTACCTACATCTGAGAGTATTTAAAATATTACCATGTTCATAGAATAAATGATAGCAAATGACAGATACTTGAGTGATACCAAGAAATTATTCTTTAGGCCACTAAAGACCCAGGACATGGCTCAAACTGGGATCTAGTCAGGGAGAGACAGGATGCAGTGGGCTGTCATCCAAAGCTGATATTAGCTCCTGTTATGTGCCAGGGTTTGAAACTCAGCCCAGAAATTGTATCCAGGATGTTTTGGCAAATCTTACCATCTTACTACTCCCCCTGCACTGGTCTCAGGGCATGAAGCATGGTGAAAGCTGCCAACATTCCTGTTTGCTAGTGCTGTCATGAAGGGTACTGGTGCAGTGACACAGAAAATGTCTGGATGGATAAGCCCAGGGAAAATCATGGTGCATTTGAAAAGCTTTGTGTCATTTCTTGATGATTGTATTGTTGAGTCTAATTAGGTTTTCTATAAGCTTTTAGGCAAATGGAACATTGAAATATTTCCCATGCACCATAGTGCTTCATTCACCACGATTATTCTCAAACTAAATAATATGTATTATTCTAAATAGAAAAAAGTCCACAAATGCTTTCTGGAAAAGATTATATGGTCTTCTTTTGAGATATCTTATTTGTATATATGTAATGATTTCTTATTAATATTTGCCTATAATTGTAAAGTTATCATCTTATGCTCTCTGTCTTTGAAAACATGACAGGGTCTCGTTGCCTCTTGGCATCCTCTGCATCTGCACAGTCCTTGCTGCATCCCATATTATAATAAATTTACAGCATCACTACCGTGGGCATCAGCTCACTGTTTGGACATGTGGAGATCAGCTGGCCTGAAAGGGTAAGTAGGATTCAGAAACGTTGACTGCTTTGTGGTACAATGCGACAGGACAGAAGAAACAGGAAGAGGAACCTCCACCTAGGGCCCTCGTGTACTAGACAGGACATTTCTTTCACATCATCTTCTTTGATTGTCACATAACCCTATTTAATAGATGGGTTTGCCCTTATGTAACTGATAAGAGAACTGTGGCTCAAGGGGTTAGGTGGCTTCCCTAAGGTGACAAGATTGTGAAGGGATTTATCAGAGCATTAATCTATCTATTCGATAACCATTGTTTGTTCTCCTATGCACCCGGCTGCTTTGAATTGAACAGAACTCCATCTAGATTAAGAGGTTTCCGCACTCTACCCTTGGAACACACATTTTTTTTTTTAATTCAACTCTCACAATGCTGTTTAGAAGAAGGCATGCAGTCCGTTCCTTGGTAGTATGTATTGTCTGACTTTAAGTGAGGCCTTCAAGTCTCATGTTCTTCGTTCTTCTCTAAATCTACTCCCTAAATTGTGCATGGTAGGCAGGCTATGGGGATGCAATTTGTAGTAAACATTAAGTTACTGGTACATTATTTTGGTTGGTAACAGCTATCCAAGTGATGTGCTGACAATTCATAGCAGCAGACTCCAAGGCTAACAGATGGCTCTAGTAGATCTCAAAGGCAATGACTTTTTCTTCTTAGCTCTCCTCTTATGGTTGTCACTGGATAGCCAACAAACTCAGAGAGGAATTTTGGGTTCTCTAGCAACATAGTTTGGATAGAGACACAAGAGAAAATAATGAAGCAGAAGTCCATCTTCACTTAGAATTTGATACATTTTGGATTTGCAACCATCTTATCATCTGAAGGTCTTTCAAACAGTGTCTGCCATTCTACCTTTCTTTATCATCATGCGACTTTGACACTTTTTCCACTGACAGGTGTAGTCAGTGGTGATTTTTCCCTTTAATCCAGGCTGACTCAGGATGTGGTAGAAAGGGTATTCTGACTTTCCAGGCTTAGTTTACAGTTGTGATTCATGTTCAATGTAGTTCTCTCAGGATGCTGATTCTGTGAAACCCCACACCACACTGGGAACAAGTTCAAGCAATTCATGAGTAGGCTCACATGGAACAAACCTAAGACCCACCCCCATCCTGGGCTTCCAGTAGAGCCAACATTAACTTGCCAGTCAGGTGAATGAACTTTCCTGCCTGTCTTTGTGTCATCTCTCTCATATCATGCCCACTTTGCAGACTTGTGAGCTAAATAAATAATTGTTTATATTCAAAGTCACTAGATTTTAGAGTTGTTTACAACTAGAACAGAAAACATGGTATAGATATAGAAATGGTGGAAAAAACTTAAAGAGCTTGAATATACAAATGGCATAAAGTTGAAGCAACTTCTGGATATTATAAATCCTTATAATCAAGCACATAAGGAATTTTCCATTTGTTCCTTGCCTCTAAATATAAAATTTTTATGTACATATTTCATAGAATGACAAGAAAGCATGCCTAGAGCATTCATCGTTGTTCATTCCTTGTTTTTAAAAAATTCAATATATGCTAAAGTAGACATTGGACTCCAGAGACAGAGAATCCTGTGAAGATAGAAGAAAAGGAAATGAGTTGAGAACAATATGAGACCTATTTTAAACACAGCAGAAATGGTTATGTTAGCTTAGGGTTATATGATTCTTAACAATTGAAAGGGCATAAGAACAGAAAGCAAGGATTTTTAGCCTAACATTATAGATTTGGTCACAGTAGTCATCTCTCTCCCTTTCTTCCTCCTTCCCTGTGTGCCTCTCCTTCCTTCCCTCTAACCTTCCCTCAGCACTCACCTTCAAAACACAGACTAGTCTTATGTTCCCCTGGACTAAGTCCCATGAGGAAGAGTGACAAGAGTGACATCCTTGCTTTGACCTCTTACCTTACCACACCCCGAGTAGCCTTTAACCATCAGATAACATTTTCCCCACTGTTGTTCCATTCTTGAACATTTCTGTTTACCCTGCACCAGCCTGGTTTCACCCTTTTATTTCTCCATTCTTCTTTTTTACCCAAACTTTGTCAATTTTCATCCTAAAAATATGAGAGGCCAAATAATCCCCAAGTCCTCCAAGTTTGATACAATTGTGTGATTGTTATTCATTGCCTTCTAGGCAAAAATGCTCACCACTTTTTACATCCGTGGAAGCCATCAATGGATTTACTGGAGGCTTACCATGTTCCCAGCCTCTGAAGACTATTTTCTGATTGCATTTAATTTTTGAGATAATTACTGAATTATAACATATCTCCTTTCTCTTTCTTCCTCCAAGCCTTCTCATATGCTTCCTCCCCAAACTTCTTCATATTTATGGGCTTATTTCCCCCACTAATTGTTATTGCTTGCACATATTTATCTACATATATATTCCTAAATATAACCTGTTCAGTCCATATAACCTTACCTGTATGTGTGTTTTCAAGACTGACTGTCTGGCACTGGACAATCAGTTGGTGTGCTCATCCCTGAGGAGGCCACTTCTTCCATTCTCAGCTTTCCTCTGTTGCCTGTAGTTCTTTGAGTTGGGTTTGAGGTCCCATGGCCTTTTCTCTGTCCACTTTGGCATGCTCATTGGTGTCATATCTGTTCAGATTACATATGGGCAGTCATATTGGTGAGACTTGATGGGTGTGGCTCCTATTGTTACTATGAGACACAGTAACAGCCAACTCCCGGATCCTCTGGCAGTTTCAATCTTTCTGTGAAATCTATTTGCAAGAGTCTTCCTTTCTCATCTACAGACCTAACATTCAATCTTTTGTCTTCTGACTTAAATTCTCTTCTAAAATTTATTTAACTGAATACCAAATTTCACTCCATACAAACACACAGATCATAAATCTGTGTTTGTATGGAGTGAAATATCAGGACATTTATATGCTTTGCATTGATCAATGAAGCATCTGTTTTATCCATCATCTCAAACATAATGAGAACACTCACAATTCTCTTTTGTAGTCATTTTGAATCTTAAGACACAATACTGTGGACTTTAGCCACTCTTTTATGCAATAGAACATCAAAATTCATTCTTCCTATCTGGACATAATTTTAGACCCATTAGTCAAACTCTCCTCACACATGCCTCCAAAATACTCCCTCTGGTAACCGTTATTCTCCTATCTACTCCAAGTTTAGCATGTTTAGGACCACAAATGAACGAAATTGTTCAGTACTTACCTTTATGTGCCTGTTTAGTTTACTAACACAATTACCAGGTATTTAAAAAAACAACCAAAAGGCAGTCCATTGTAGCTATGTACTGTCTTTTCTTTACCCATTCCTTCCCCAATTGACAGGTAGGTTATTCCATCTTTAGGCTTCTGTAGTAATGTTGCAACAAGCACAGGAGTGCACGTCTTATGACAGACAGTCTTATCATCTAAAAGTTTTTCTTTTAGTTTAACTTTCAAGCTTATATAGGATTTCCATTATCCTAAATGCATTTCCTATTCTCTTCTGGGGGTGGGAACCCTCCTATCTAGGGGTGGGGACCCTCCTATGAAGCTATCACAGATCTCCTGTCACCCATTCTTCAACCAATGGCTATAGTTCTTTCCATTTACTTCTCTTACATAAGCAAGGTAGCAGTTGTTTTTCTTGTTTGTGCTGTCACCTCAGTAAAGAATTTAAATTATGTATCTCTTTAAGGCTGGTACTATATCTATTATTCTGAATTTCTCTCACTTGTACTATCCTGTGTGGTCAGTGACAAAAGCATGTGCCAAAAAACTTAACAAATTGGAAAAACAAGTGTCTTTATGATTAATAAATTGAATTTGCAAATGTGTGGTACTCTGCATAGAAGAAAATAAATTATGGATATTAGAAATGGGTGTGATGCAAATGTATTCATTTTAACACATCTGATTAACATATTTAAGTGCAGGTTGCTCTGAGCTATTACTGTATGCATATATAGAAGGGAGTTTATAAAACAATATTTCAGAACAGCAGATCAATAATGCATATGAACACTCAATTCTTAAATGTGTCAGTTTAGGAGTAGTTTTGAATCGGTGTGAATTTTCTCGCCAGTAAAACAAAGCATTGAAATGTGCATGGATACATTCTGTATCTTAGGAATTAATAGTAAATCAGGTAAAGTAGACCTATGAGCTCCTGTAGCTGATGAGATGGTTATTTTTCATTACATACAGATGTGGATCACATAATTGCCTTTCCCACTTTTCACCTTATGTATCTTTGTATATTAGTTGGCTTCTCAACAATCTTCCTGTTTCTTCTCATTATCTAGACTTGTTTCACAGTGCTGAAAATAGTGTTGAAAAGAGGACAAGCATTGTCAGCAGTGATGTTAATTGCTGCCCACAGCCTGAGAAAGGAGGCAGAGATGGGTGCTTAGCATATGCTGAGTGCCCAGCCCTCCCTCTCCATCTAAATGGGTTACGACATTCTTGCTAATGGTCTAACACCAAGCTTGGAAAGCCATCTGAGTCAAAACACATCTAATGCTTGCTATCTGGTGAAGGAGTGGTTTGAAGGCAGAACTGGAAATGAGGTATGTTGAACTACTTGTGTTCTTTTAATTTCTTTAGTTGCTAGTACTAAACTTATTCCTTTTGATACGGTACATAACTCAGTCCATATTTGAGTTCTTTAGGTTTTATTGTTAATTTGTCACTACCCAGAATCACTTGGGAAGAGGGAACTTTGATTAAAGAATTGCCTCTATCAGATTTGCTATATAGCAAGTCTCTAAGAGACTGTCTTGATTGATGTTCTAAGTGGGAAGGCTTAGCCCATTATGGGTAACACTGTTCTTAGCCAGGTAGAGCCCATGGGCTCTATAAGAAAGGTAGCAGAGAGTGAACCAGTTAGCAACAGTAGTCTACAACTTCTGCTTCACTTGTTTGGATTACTGCCCTAAATTCCCTCTGGGATGGACTGTGTGACTCTGAATTGTAAGCCAATAAACCCTTTGCTCCCACAAGTTATGTCAAGTCAGAGTGTTGTAATACAGCAACGAAAAGCAAGTCAGAGAGATGTTTTATGCCAGCTTCTCTTGAGATGGGTCTTTCTGCTGTGATGGTAGAGAAGAGGCTGCAACTTGGGCTGTGCTTCTTTTAGGTATTTTCCCACTAATTGTGTAGTAGCATAGAAAGTATCTCATTGGGCATGAAGGCAAGAGACAACACATTAATGTGCTGTACACTGGATCAGCCCATGAAGGATTGGATACAATATGGAAGAGAGGGGTAGATATAGTGAAGTCTGATTGGTATTTTTTCCTGTTATTTAGATTTGAAGAAAAACTAAACCTAATCATTTAGAGCTACGTTGTCTAATATGGTTGCTACTGACATGATGGGGCTATGTGATATTTGAAACCAGGCTTGTTTAAATTTTGATGAGCTATAAGCAAATAATTATTTCAAAGAAAGGAATGTAATCATTTTTATGTTGAATGCATATTAAAATGATAATATTTTGAACATATTTATCTAAATAAAATTTATTATTAAAATGAAAAAAGTCAACTCATTTTTTCATTTCAGAGAATGTGGATAAAATAAAAATGAAAAATTATGTGTGTCACTCAAATTTATTTTATAGGACAACATTGGCTTAGAACTTTCTCATAAAGCTTATCTGGCTTTGAATGCTCTGATCAATAGGCTTCAGATTCTTTGTGTATATATACTAGCCCCCATAGTGTCTATATGAGCATTAACTGAGAGAATGTTACTAGAGCACTTGTCAAATTACTTGAAGAAAAATAAATACTCAAAAATATTTACATAAAATCCTCTGGGGTTGGCAAGCTGGCTCAGTGGCTAAGAATACTGGCTGTTGTTCCAGAGGACCTGGGTTCAATTCCTAGCACCTATATGGTGGTTTATAACCATCTGTAACTCTAGTCCCAGGGGATCCAATGTCCTTTTCTGGACTCTGTAGGCACTGCTCACATGCACTACACAAACACAAATGCAGGTAAGACACCATATACATAAACAGATCTTTAAGATGCTTAAAAATTCTGGGGATTGGTGTTCTTATGTACTTCCTATTCACATGGTGTTGAAAGAGTTATTCTCTCTGGTTACCAGTTTTCTGTTTGTTTGTTTGTTGTTTGTTTTTGTTTTGTATGGAATCATAGCTTTGTAGAAAGCATTGTAAAAGCACTTAGCCTAGGACTGAGGTCATCAAAGTCCAGTTTCTACACATTGTCCTGTTCTGGATACTTATGCTAGTTCCCATGACTCCAAGAAGAAGCCTCTCTGATGAAGACTAAGCAAGACACTGATCTGCAAGTTTCATAATTTATTTGTTAACAGCTGAGTAATATTCCATTGTGTAAATGTGCCATGTTTGCAATATTCATTCATCATCCAAATATCTAGGCTTTTTGCAGTTTCTGGATATTATGAATAAAGCAGTAATTAGCACGGATGAGCAAGTGTTTCAACCTAGTCAGCTTCAAGGCAAACAGGATCCCAGCACTGAGAGGAGGAAGGGGACACAGACTCACACTCCTAACCACTTCCAATCTCTGAGGTTGACTACACACACACACACACACACACACAGAGAGAGAGAGAGAGAGAGAGAGAGAGAGAGAGAGAGAGAGAGAGAGAGAGAGAGAGAGAGAGAGAGAGAGAGAGGTATATAGTATATATAGAATGGCCTCAAGTACCCAGTTATGGAAGCATTGGTGATGTGTGTTATTTAGGAGGAGGCTGAAATTAAAGCATGAATATAACCGTAGTTAAAACACAGTGTTGTTCTACCCAGTTTGTTTAGCTTTTGTTTCTGAAGACATTATTTCTACTATTCAGAGGTATACGGATAACAGCCATGTTAAACTGTTACATTAATGTCCCCTGGTTACAGTTGACTGGCAGGGGAGTGAACATCTGCCCAAGCTGGGCCAGTCTCTCCTGGGGATTTCATTTGAGACCAAGAGATTTCAATTCTATCTTGTGTGCTCTTGAGTAGGTATGACATTAGCTGGAGAAATACCAATGGTGTTTACTTTCAACTCTGTGGTCTGAGAAACAGAGACAGCTGCTCCATGGTGACAGCAAAGAGCAAAGCAGATGCAGAAAGTGCAGTGGGGACAAGAGAGAAAAGGGGGGCTTCAAAGTCCCTTGCCAGCTGGTCTTGCACTCAGTCCTTCCTGAGGATGGTGGCATTATGGTTGCCATCCTTATATTTTTACACGGAACAAATCAAAACCTCTTTTGCAGAACATAGTTGAAATATTCTTCCTTTATTGGCAACTTAGGGCATTTTAACTAATTTTGACTTGTTCCTTAAATGAGCCCTCTCTCTGGTATGGGAAACAGCTGTGAAGTCACTGGCCATACTTTAAACTGCTGCAAGGCACCACAGAAAGAACAACCAACTAACTTGATGCCAACACTAACATGAGAGGAGGACAGGTGAGAAAAGGAGAGGGAGAGTAGCCATCTTTAGGAAGAAGCACGACACATTTAAATACAAAAATGAAAGAGAATATTCCATCAAAGAGATTACATGTGAGTTAGTGATGATTTGGCTTTTCAGGATCTAAATTTAATTTTAGTGGTAAACATTTTTAGGACTATAAGATGAGTGGGAGTGAACTTGAAGTAGGGAGACCTGGCTGGGCTCCCAGATGTGGCAGGAATCACTAGTGACATGCTGGGAACTTTGCATCAATTATTAGGAGTTGGTTTCCAACAGTCAGAAAGGAGGATGTGGGCTTCAGTATCTCTATTCTCTTCAGCTCAAAATTCTGAGTTTATAACTAAAACAGGAAACTTTGTCATTGCTGACAAAGCATTTCTGCTAGGTTTGACTGTGGCAATGATTTAATTTAGATACGTTTCCTCTTCTGTCAAGACAGTGTGATATGATATATGCTACACTAAAGAAGCCTTGTCCTGAGCATTTATTTTTATGCTAGAGAACCATGATAGTGATTTTACTAAGTAGCAGTGGACCTGAGCCTGACCTAGAGCTCTTTCAAATGTTTTACTTTTCCTTCTATGAAGTAGGCCCAAGGAAATGCATATCTGATTACCACAACGATAATGAATGACTCCATTCTGAGGAAGACATAGGTCACTTCTATTTGAACATGGAAACTAAGAGTATTTCCTGTCAGGGTATCTCCAAGATGCTTTTAATAAATTCTATCACCATTTAAACATATAGAAATGACAATTAAAGTGGATTTCTTTCACACTCGTCTTTTATTCTTTTTCTTCTGCCTTTGTCTATTGAAAAGGGAAGTTCATATTTACATATAATATGCCACAATGATTATTGGCTAACTTAGCTGTTGAAATTGCCTCTGTTTGTAATCAGTGACCCATGGGATCAAGGAATACAAAGTGTTGCTAACTGAACTCATCTGTTACCAGGTGTGGGCAAGCTAGCTAATATAGAATATTTTAAGCCCAGAGAATGAGTAGAGGTAAAACTGAGACTGAATGATGAGGTTGAAAAATTCATTTACTGTAACAAGTGTGGGGATGAGCAGAAAGACAAGAAACCTCTCCTCAGTATGTCTCTAGGGGACTTCACACCACACAAAGATAATCAAGTTCTGGTACTTCTACTAGCAAAAAATATTATTGTTTTTTTCTGTATAATCTACACAGCAAATCACCACCACCCTCAGGTTTACAGTGAAATTGACCAGGAGCCAAAATCATATTCTTACCACTAATTCCATTACCTTATCCTCAAGTAAGTGAGATTGTTAAACTTACTACAATGACAATGGGGTTGGAAGATGAAGATTTTATTGTCTATTTGGTCTGTTGTATTTTAAATTTCTTCAGTGTATGTGGTATGTGTGTGTTTGTATGCATACAGGTATGTATATAGCATGTATACATGATGTGGCGGCCAGAGGCCAATGTGTGGACTTATCACCTTATTTATTGAGATATAGTAATTCACTGAACCTAATGCTCACAGATTGGGACAACCAAAGACTACCTGGCCAATCAGGACCAGAGATCCTCATGTCTCAGTCTTGCCCACCTTTACCATGGTTCTAGAAGTTGGAAATCAGCTCCTTCTGCTTGTTTGATGGGCGCTTTATTGACCAAATCATCTCCCCATTCCTATTTTATTGTTTTTTTTTTAAAGTTTGAATCTTAGTGCATAGCCAAGATTTGTCTAAACTCAAAATCTTCTTGCTTTAACCTCCTAATGTTGGGAGTATAGGGGTGTATAACCACACTGGCTATATTTTTATTTTTATTAACATCCTGATGCAGATGGAGTTCGAACTGTTCTGGCAACCATTGGCAGCAGAGGTGGTGTGTAAAGTATGATTAGTTTGGGGAAAACAGGCATTCTGAATATAATACAACAACAAGAAAGGATCTGATGATATAGAGATCAATTTAAAAGATGAAATTTAGAATAGATAATATATATATGATTCTTGCTATTTAGAAAAACCTTATCAATGTGGTTTCTTGCAGTTATCAAAATCATGGAAAATAGAAATCTTTTAAAATGCTTGGCTAGACAGTGAGTGATAATCATAGAACAGCACACAATCTTGGTCTTCAAGGCCAACATCTGCTGAATCACCATGCTTTCTCTAGGACACCATTGAAGGCTGGTGCTGCAAGCTAAACACAAGCCTGATCCACAGACTTGCTTTCAGGTGATGACATAATCAGTAGACGACAATAAAACTTTGCTTCTTACCTGTTCTTAGAAAAAAAAAAGATGCTTAAAAAATCTGCAGAAAAGTTTTAGGGGTTTTCTTTCCATGGTTTTATGTGGTGTTTTCTGAGACTCAGCTACCAGCTGATTATACATTTTAACCGGTTTCTGGGATGATGGTAAAAGTGGTGGTTTTACAGCTGAGAAAGAAGAGTGATGTGTGAGACACTAATGCACGTGCTTCAGGTACCCACGCTCATGCAGCTCTTAGAACTGCACCAAGTTGCCAAACTGATAGCGCATCCACAAATGATGATGTCATCATCCTGAAGTCAATACTAACCGGAACTCCTCACATTCAGGAGGGAAGGGGAATTAACTCCTGGGGGCTTGTATGAAACCCTTATCCATAGTGGTCATTACATTAGGATGGACTTTTGTCTTATATATAGTTTTGACTAGTGGTCATATGTAATTTTACAAATCCCTAACATCCTCTTCCTGATGGAGAGTGGTGTGGAGCTGAAGCAGAGAGTGGAAAGCAGCAGTGAGACAGTAAGCAAGCTCAATGCAAGGGGAACAGTTGTCTTTCTTTTTTCTTTTCTTTTCTTATGTGTGTATTTATTCCTTGAGAATTGCATATAATACATTTGACCATATTCTTTCCTCTCTGAACTCTTCCTAGCTCATCCCCACATCCCTACTCTTCCAAATTCATGTTCTTCTTGTAAACACACACACACACACACACACACACACACACACACACACCACACCGAAGACTAATTTATGATGGGCAACTACTCTTAAGCCTGGAGTCATCCCTAGAGTATGGTTGATATATTCAATGTCATTCCAATGAAGAAAACTGATTTTCCCTCTCCAGGCAGTTATCACTTGCAAATAGCTTCTTGGCTAGGAACAGGACACTGTGCCCACTTTAGGGAACCCACAACTAATCACTGAACTGAACTGGAATCCAGTTGCAGAGGAGGAGTGATGAGCAAAGGGGTCCAGACCAGGCTGGTGAAGCCCACAGAAACAGCTGACCTGAACAACGGGGAGCTCTGGGTCCCCAGACTGATAGCTGGTATGCCAACATGGGACTGATCCAGACCCCAGGAACGTGGGTTTCAGTAAGGAGGCCATTTTAAAAACAACAGCAGTCTTTGTGTTACGTAACACACGGGACCCATAGAAAAAGGAACCAAGGATACACCTTTCACGAAAACAATAGACGACATTCCTACATTGGTATTTCATGAGGTCAACAAATGTCCAGTATTTAAGTATGATGACCCAAGAATTTATACAAATATTGGTTAACATAAAAAAACGGGCCTCCAGTGTTGATGGCTTGAAAGTGAGGCAAACTTGAATAACCATAGGGAAAGCTGTGAGTTTCTAAAGGGCTTAAAGCCAGGAAGCATGGAAATATGAATTCCCATACTGCTTCTGTAACTATAGCATATTTAGGCTTCAGGATTTTTCTCCTCCCAAAGGGCATGGTGAAGATGACATAAATTTCCTGTCCTGTAAATGAATCTAATTCCAGGACGAAGGAGTTGGCTCAGCAAGTAAAAGTACTTGCTGAGTTCGCCAAGTGACCTGGGTGATCGAAGGAGAAAACCTATTCCCCAAAGTTGTCCAATCACCTCCATAGATCTTTTGTAGCATGAGTCTCTCTCTCTCTCTTTCTCTCTCTCTCTCTCTCTCTCTCTCTCTCTCTCTCTCTCTCACACACACACACACACACACACACACTAAAATTGCAAACAAAATCTGTAAATGGGACAAATTCAGTGTAATGATTTTTTTGTATTTATCAAAAGAAAATGATTTGTTATTAGATGAAAATAAAAAAAACAGACACAGTCTTGTAACTAACCATTTAAACACTTTCAGAACAACTTTTCATTATTAAATTTAAAGTCCTTGATATTAATTTATGCTGTAAATGTATAGATTAACACTTCCCCTTCACTGGTGATAATAATTGAGGAGCAAATCAAAACAAAACAAAACAGAAAACAAAAAGATTGCCAATAGCCCTATGATACTAAGCCTTGAATTCCTACTTGCCTGATACCTTCTTGGTTGCCCCTATGGCTAACTTTATATCTCAAAGTTTAAGACTGGGTTAAACTTTGTCAGCTTTGTATCAGATAAAGAGGAACATGGCAACAAAAATGAACTGATGGGAGTCTTTGTGTCTACTTAGCTTCATTATGAAATTTACCTTTTACCCTTATAACATGTTGCCAGATGAGTGAAGTATAGTGCATATGAAACATAACTAAAAATGTTTAAGCAAATTTCTAGAATTATTTTAGCTAATATCAATAGTTTGTTGCCTATTTGTTCAGCTTTTTCTAAGCACCAAAATTCTAAGTAGCCTGAACAGGCCATCTCCTGTGACCAGATTGGTGCCTGGGCCAAGGGTCATCAGATAGGTGTCATCCAGCAAGGATGGAGACAGATGCAGAGACCCACAGTCAAACATTAGGCAGAGTTTGGGAATCCTGAGGAAGAGCAGGAGTTGTAGGAGAATAGAGTGGAGGAGCCAGCCAGGTTAATGGCAGCACAGGAAGGCACACAATCAATTAACCTGGGATCTCAGGGGCTCCCAGAGACTGAACTGACAACCAAGGAGGATGTATGGGACTGACCTAGGCATTCTGCATATATGTCACAACTGTGTAGCTTGATCCTCTTGTGGTACTCCTAACAGTGGGAACAGAGGCTGTCTCCAGTTTTCTTATTGGCTTTTAGGACCCTGCTCTTCATACTGGGTCATCTTGTCCAGCTTTAATACATGGGATGTGCTTAGTCTTACTGCAACTTGATATGCCATGTTTTATTGGTACTCATAGGAGACCTGTCCTTTTTTTGGATAGAGACAGAAGAGGAGGGGATTGAGAGTGGAAGCAGGATAGAGGGAGGATGGGAAGAAGGTACTAGGAGGGGGGGATGGGAGAGGCTGTGACCAGAATGTAAAATAAATAGATGAATAAAAATAAAAATAAAATGAAAAATTTCTATGACCTCCCTGCAGACCTGTGTAGGTAGGCTGCAGTGATTTAGCCCCTACACTGATTCCATCACCTTCTGACAACTACCTCTATAAGAAACCCTTGTTTTATCTTACAAAGCCTGAATTACAAAGCCCTAGATACAAACACTTAATTTATCATTATGGTGTCTTCAAACTTCAGATCGTTTTAGGGTTACATCTCCATTGACTTAAGTAACCTATGTGGGGATGGGTAACGGCAACCCAGCATTATTTCATCTTATGTTTTTGTTGATTCATGGGACCAGAGGCATCGAGGTGACATGCTTGAGTTGTGTTAGAAGACAAATAAGGAAGGTTCTGAAGAAGAGTGTGTGAGAAAATGCAGGTGAAAAGTTCTTCACAAAATTTTGGTGCCCACTATGTACTTAATTATGCTGATAATAAAATGGTGTGGATTACATAGTTCTACTAACTTGTAGGAGGAAGCAATCAGCCAAACATCCAGTGATGTTTACATTTGCCCGTTTGCTCTTGTTTGCACTCTGTGGACGTCAAGGAGCTCGAAGTGTGTGCTACTGCTAGCCAGAGTCTGTGCTATATGTCAGAAGATGGAGTTTTCATGTAAATTCCAAAAGAAACCAGAGGATATTCTTCCAGAAGTAGAATAGCTCTTGTGGATCACACAGAGTAAGTGAGCAACATGAACAGTTCCACACTAGTGACACTGCTTTCCTATGACACTGCTTTGCTATGTTGACTGTTTTTACCAGCATGACCTTTTTGAGTCTGTTACTCTTTCATAAATGTTGTTAGTGTTTGCTGTGCTAGATGTTAAATGGATAGTACAGTATATCGATTCTGAATCTAATTTTTATTTCCAGGGTGTGGAGGGTAATGGGATCTGGCATTTAGAGCATCCTGATGCTGCAAGAGAATTTTTTTAAAGATGGTATAGTTGGAAAAAAGACATTATAAGCACATTTAAATAGTTCCTAGTAAAAATTAAGTTTATGCAAATTATTTGTTATTGAAGACACCATTAGGAAGCATTGAAGAACTAAATTTATTCTGATAATCATTATAATGATGAAAAAATTCCTTGCTTCAATAATTGATTTATGCTTCATTTAAATATACAGAGTGGTTTCAATATAATTTCTTATTAGCTCTAATGATGAATTTTAAAGTATCATGACTCTGAAATAAAGATGAAAATTCTCCACACAACTTATTGCATTTAAATGGATTTAATATTTAATATTTAAAAAATCATTTGGTGTAAATAGCCATCATGAATCATGGCAAATATACTAAGATGTAATTAAATGCTTTTTCCTTTTCAAATGCATCCACTTGTTTCATAATAAATTATTTTTGTCCTCTTTCTTCTACTAAGCGATGCTATTATTTTGGAAATTATTGCAAATCGTGAAATAATATCAAATGTAAAATATCAGTAAATTTAAAAAATATTTCCTCTTAGGCAAATTCACAGTAATTGGATTATTGTTTAACATTTGCTTTTCTATTGCAAATTGTTTTAAGCCATAATAGTAAGAACTCCAAAGTTTAATAATGAAAGAGAAAAGGCAAAATGTAGGAAAGAGGCAAGATCCTATGATCAAGCTGAGCATGGTATCACATACTTTTAAACTCAGCACTTGGGAGGCAGAGGCTGGCTGATTGCTGTGAGTTTGTCTAGCCTGATCTACATATTTAGTTTCAGGCTAGCCAAGGCCACATAGTGAGACCCTGTCTCAAGACAAAACTAAGGATCCCATGACTATCACATGCTAGCATTATTGTCTCCATGACCAAATGAACACACACAAAAAAGCAAGTGAAGAGAGGCATGAAATCACTGTGAGGTCAGTCCTTTTCTATTTGGCTTCATGTGCTTTGTCAGAAATCATCGGGGTAGTAGGGGTAGTGGTGGTGGTGATGTGTGTGTGTGTGTGTGTGTGTGTGTGTGTGTGTGTGTGTGTGTGTGTATGTGAGAGAGATAGAGAAAGAAAGAGAGAGAGAGAGAGAGAGAGAGAGAGAGAGAGAGAGAGAGAGAGGACCTTCTTCAACTAAAGCACATGGAGCAGAGACTGGAGAAGTAACAGGAAGAAGCTAGGGCAGGTTAATGCCACAATAACAAGGGCCCCAGTGACCTACTTCCTCCAACCTTCAAGAAAGTCCTATCACCTTCCAATACTATTGCTATTTTAAGTCTGTCAGAGAATTCAAGCCTTCATTAGGTCAGAGTTTGATGACTGAATTGTTTTTGGAAACCTCAAATAGACAGCCAGGGGTGCACTTCACTGATTTTCTAATCCTCCCAAGATCTAACCAATGGGGCAAGCTCAACCCTCATTCCTTGTAAGAGCATGATCATGGAGAAACTACTTGGGAGCTAATCTTTAACATTCAAGTGTTCAGTGTTAAGTGAGATGAATCAGGGATGGCAGGATTGGTACATTTCCTACTGGTTGTATCCAGAAACTGGGTACCTGGGGCTCAAAAACCAGAGTGGCTACCAGGAGAACTGTGAGTCCCACAGTAGAGGAGGCAGAAAGAATGTTAAGAGTCAGAGGAGATGGTGGACACCAAGAAAACAAGGTCCTTTATATCATCAAGATCAATGCACATATCAACTCATAGAGACTGCAGCACCAAGCAAAGGGCTTGCAGGGGTCTGCACCAAATGGAGTCTTAGAGCTAAAAGGAGAAGTGGACATGTGCCCTGATCCCTAATGCAGAAGTTATTTTCAATCATGAATGAAAATATAGTTTCCTTCAAGGGAGTCTCACTGGAGAAACTAACTACTCTTAAGGGAAGCAGGCATGCCCAGCAGCATATGACCAACAGCAAATGAACTCAATGGCATCTTTGGAGCTTCCTTGTCTCATAATGTCATGTCAGGACTTTTCCCTTAAAAGTTATCTTATTTTCAGTTTTATTTTATTTACTTATATATTTTCTTATCTCCTTTTAGCCACAGTTCATTTGTGTATATATTATGGCTTTAAGTTTAGTGTTTTTATGAGATTCTTGAACTATGCAAACCTGTGGGTTTCTGTTTCATGTGCCATCCTATGGACTCTTTTCCTTCTGTTTATTTTGTCCAATTCCAATGTTTTTGTTTTATTTTATTTTAGTATTATCCCTTAGAAACCTGTTGGTTTTCTAATGAGAGACAGAAAGGGGTGGAATTGGATGAGAAGGGAGGTTGGGAGGAGCTGGGAGGACTAGAGAGAGAGGAAGTCAAAATCAGGATATATTATGTGAGAAAGAAATCTATTTTTAATAAAAGGAATAAATAAAAGGGAGCCAGTGGCTGGAGTTCAGACTTCATAATCACCTGGAACAGGGGACGTCATAAGTTAGTTCTTTCATCTGTTAAATACATGCTATGATCATTTTTCTGATTCTCGGAGTTTATAGACTGACGGCATGAGTAAAGGTGTGCTCCAATTAGAATGACAATATCATTTTATCATCTACATCCCCCAAGGGCAATTGTTAATAATATTGGTGTATTGCCACAAACTAGGTCTACTCTGGACAGGCAGGAACACAGAATTGCTCTAGATATAACACTCAGAACTAGCTAACACTGTTGAACTGTAATATGTGACTAAGGTGGAATCCCAAACCTGTGACAGGCATGTATATAACATCATGGAGGGCTGCAGCCAACATAACCTGGTAAGCTGTCAGTACTCAAGGTGATGGCAACATAATTTTTTTAAAAAAATTTTTTACAGTGTACAGTGTAAAAGGAAACACTATTGGTACAGTTGAAATAAATCATTGTTCAACAGAAGCTAAGAAAATGGACTTCTTTTTTAAATTTTTTTTATTAGTACAAATTAGGAACAAGCTTGTTTCACGTGTCAATGTGTCAATCGCTTCTCTCTCTCCCTCCCCTCACCCCCAACTCTCCTCCCCCACCCCAGACCTACCCCCTACCCTGTCCACCCTCCACTCCCCAGGCAGATTAGGGCCCTCAACGGGAGCTCCGAAAAGTCCACCACATCATCCTGGGCTGGGCCTGGGCCCTTCCCCATGTGTCCAGGGCAAGAGTGCATCCCTTCACATGGGATGGGCTCTCAAAGTCCCTTCTTACACGAGGGAAAAATACTAATCCACTACCAGGGCCCCCTGGAGTGCAGAGGGTTGGCAACATAATCTTATAATAAAGAAGTACATACATGTAGCAATGTTATGTGATTTCTCCCTGCAGTTAACTATGGATGAAGCATGCCTGGTTACATCATTACATTGTGGGTATGACTCTGCTGAGATATTTTTATTCTTCTTTCTGCCCTGGGCTCTCCTTCTTACTTAATGACAATACTCTTTTGGATATCAAATACTTTCACTTCAGAAAGGAGATTATCTGCAAGAAAAGCTCACAGTTCCCTAGATGGTCAGTTGAAATGGTTAAAATAACCCACCTGCTTTTAGCATTATTGATTTATGTAATCGCCTACACACAATATTGCAAAGTATAGTTTACAGCAGGGAGCAATATTAACATAAAATGTGTATTTCTGGATGTCTTGGTTACATTTCTATTGCTGTGAAGAGACACCATGACCGTGGCAACTTATCAGAAGAGTTTATTGGGGCTTGCTTAAAGTTTCAATGGAATAGTCCATGATCATTATAGAAAGTGGCACAGCAGTTGACAGACAGGCAGGTATGATGCTGTGTCAGTAACTGAGAGCTTATTCCTGATCCACAAGCAAGAGGCAGAGAGTTATAGATAGAGAGTAGATAGATAGATAGATAGATAGATAGATAGATAGATAGACAAACAGATAAACAGATACTAGGACTGGTGTGGGTTTTTGAAACCTAAAATCCCACCCCTAGTGACATACATCCTCCAATAAGGCCACATTTTTCTAATCCTTACCAAACAGTTCCGTCATCTGTAGAATAATCATTTAAATCTATGAGCCTCTTTGGTTCACCATTCAAACCACCACAACAGAAAGAAATTTTTAAATTGTAATAAAATTGTGAGTCGTGAAACATTTTGTCTCAAAGCGTTATAGCATAGCTTTTCAGATTAATCCGAAATGGTTTCTAATGTAACAATAAGGAAGTCTTTTCTACATATTTTCTTTCTTTAAAATAGACTTCCAAATAATGTATCAGAAATGATGGATGAGGAAGTGTTTCTATTTTCCTAGTTTAATAGAGCTCATAGAGAAGAAAGGTTGTAGCCTATTTTTCAAGATCATTATTATAGTTATCATTATTAATTTTGGCCAGGAAAATCCATCTATTGAGTTGAATATTCTTGATGTTTACCTAGAGAAAGTCATTTTTCATTAATAAATATCTCCAGTCTCCTTGTCTTGCCTGAAGAAGAGACAAAAAGAATGAAAAATATACTATTTTTAAATGTTTGGTACAATACCAGAGATAAGGGGCATGCTCTGCTGGTATTTCTCTTCTATAATCCTCACTGTGCAATAAAAAATATCAGACCAGTAATGATAACATTTGTTATTTTTCCTCAAATAAAATTATTGTGAAAATTATTTTAGTCATAAATGCATTGAATAACTCCTGGTGAACTAACTGCTAGTTCAAAATTTCTGAGCAAATGTCACATTAAACAAATAATGAAAATGAACTTATTCTCAGCCTTGACTTGTACCCTCTAGTGCCTGTGTACAATAGCTTATGTAATAAAAAAAGATATTATGAAATATTTTTGTTACTGATTTTTAATTTTCAAAAATTTATATATTTTATGTGACTTACTTACAGTTTTATAAAAGATGGATGTAATCCTTATTTTTATTTTGTGGTGACAATATTAAAAATTTCTTATTGCTAATTTAATGTAGATATTTGTGGTCTCATTCCCCAAATCTGAATTCCTGATTCTTACTTTTAAATCTGGATTTTTATTTTTAAGTTTTTCCACTTTAAATATATTTTTGATTAAAATTCAATTACAATTTTCCCCTTCCCTTTCTTTCCAAGACCTAAGTCCTCTCCTTCCAGATCCTTACATGTTTCCCCTCATTATCAAATAAATAGCTTCTTTTTATTTATTATTGTTACACACATATTTACTGACATATATATTCACAAATATTTCAATACAATTTTTTGTGATATTTAGAAGCAAATCAGTTGTTAAAATTAATGATGACAAGAAAATGTATAATACCTGGCTAGTTGGCCATAGGCCCTCTGTTTCTAAGACTTAGGATATCTGGTTTTACATTAGGATCTACCACTTTCCTGTCACATGCAGCTGGGTGATGTCAACAAGAATAATTGCCTTGACATATACTGAGTAAAGACTATTAAGAAGAAATTACATTACCAAACACAAGAGAGATGACATTCATTTTCTCAGTGCCAAACTGCACAGATTTAATAACAGTTTTGGAATTAAAAGAGTCTTAACTCATTTACATTAATTTATGATAAAAGTGGCAAGTTTAAAATCTAAGAAAGAAATTCTGGACTCTCCTTTTTCTTTTGTTACATCTGTATAAAAACCCTTTCTGAGTCATATACAAGGCTACAAGTACTTAAAGTTTTCCCCTGACCAGTCTTGAGAGAGGTATCACTTCTCTTGCCTATGAAGTTGTGTTGGAGTCCCACAGACTGTAAGAAAGAGTGTGGTTAGAATGCACCATATTTATTGTTTTGTAGTTAGCACTGGGCATCTATGGTGTGGCTTCCTCCTTCAGAAGCTTCCTCTCTAGGACAAGTCATTCATCAATAGGTGATATTAGAACCTACCATCTTGTATAAGTCATGTGAAAAATTTGTTTTAAGCCAAAAAGCTGATTTAGGATATACTTTTGACACTTAGGAAACTTTAAATTTTTATTTTAATAAAAATGGTTGTAATAAAGTGGTGTTTTACAGATATTCATATTTATACAGATATGCATAAGCTGACATACAAAAATCAATGTGTTGATCTTAGAAATTTTAAGCATGTTAGTACTTTTAACATGTAATACTTAAAAAGTTTTATCTGTAGCATTTTATTTCATGTTCTTAACCTATTTTGTTTGGTTTGAATCTTTTGAATCAGCCCATGTGTCCCCAGATGGCCTTATCTCCTTGTCTCTACTTCCAGAATGCTGGGATTATAGTTGCCTGTAACTGCAGCCAGTTTCTGGTCTGAACTTAGAAAGCAAGGAGGATCAGCACTGCATGTTCTCAATACTAATACCAACAAAGATAAATGTAATCATTTTATTTATTTACTTATTCATCTGTTATTCATTCATTTATTTCTAAATAACTGTGAGTTGGAAGAAGCAAACTTGTTGATTTTTTTTTTTTGAGACGGGGTTTCTCTGTGTAGCTTTGGAGCCTATCCTGGCACTCACTCTGGAGACCAGGCTGGCCTCGAACTGACAGAGATCCACCTGCCTCTGCCTCCCGAGTGCTGGAATTAAAGGCGTGCGCCACCAACGCCCGGTGCAAACTTGTTGATTTTTATTAAATTTAAAGACATGCTTGTTGATTTTTAATTGAAGAAGTGAAGTTTAGTCACATATACATCACTTTAAGATTTTAGAACCATTCTTATACTTCATTAATTCATGCATTTAATTAATTTATGGTATTTCAATAACTACTGCTCTCATAGAAAATCTATGCTTCTACTGTCACTCAGTATATGCTGGGGACCTATTCCCTATGCTTTAAAGAAGGAATAGGAACTTACTGGTCTTTCTCTGGCTGTAGTTAAGCAATACAACCTTCCTATAATTTTAAAAGGTACTTTTAGTAGATAATAACAAAACATAATAAAATATAAATGTAGTAAGATAAAACAAAACCAACATTTTCTAATGAAAGACAGAAAGGGAGTGGATCCAGATGAAAACGTAGGTGGGGAAGAATCATGAGAAGTAGGGGGAGAGGAACTGTAGTCACGATATATTGAAAGAGAAAAGAATCTATTTTCAATAAAAGGGGAAAAAGAAAATAAAAAATACGAAGCTGGAAGCCATATTACATAAGCAAAAACCTGTAGGTTAAAAATCATAAATATAAATAAATAAAAATTTAAAAGGCCTTGGTACCATCTGTATATATTTTTGAATAAACACAAAGTGTTTCTTGTGTCCTTTTCAAAGAAAGGAAGACAGAGAAAGTTGTGTCAGAGCACAAAGTTTGAGTCTGGGGAAGAATAGAAGATAACAAGAATGGAGATACCATAATAGAGGGAGACATTTTAGGTTTACAGAGAAATCAGGCACTAGGGAAATGTCTGGAGATCTACAAAGATGACACCAGCTAACAATCTAAGCAACAGAGGAGAGGCCATCTTAAATGCCCTCCCCTGATAATGAGATTGATGACTGTCTTATATGCCATCCTATAGCCTCATTCAGCAGCTGGTGGAAGTAGAAGCAGACACCGACAACTAATCACCAAACTGAACTGGAACCCAGATGCAGAGGAGGACGAGTGAAGAGCAAAAGGGTCCAGACGAGGTTCATGAAAACCACAGAAACAGCTGACCTGAATATCTGAGAACTCTTGCTCCCCAGAATGATAGCTGGAATACCAGCATGGGACTGATCTGGACCCCAAGAACATGGGTTTCTGTGAGGAAACCTCGGAAATCTACGGACCTCCTGTAGAAGTTCAGTACTTATCCCTAGCATAGGTGTGGACTTTGGGTGCCCATTCCACATAGAGGAATACTCCCTGAGCCAAGACACACGGGGGTGGGCCTAGGCCATATCCCAAAGGATACAATAGACTCTGATGACACCCTATGGAAGGCCTCACCATCCAGGGGGAGCAGAAAGGATATGTGATAGGTAGGGTTTTAGTTGGAGCCGGGGAGTGGTAGGGGAGGACTGGAGGGAGAAGGGAACTGGGATTGTCATGTAAAACAATCTTGTTTCTAATTCAAATTAAAAAAAAAAGTTGAAAAAAAAAAGAAAGTTGCTTTTAGAACACATTTAAATGAAAGTAGTTGTCCAAATGCAAAGTACGAAAAAGACACTTTCAACATTACTGAGACCAAAGCTCCCCATTGTAATCTAAGTACTGTAATTATGAACAACATGTGCTTACTAAAATTTATATTTAATCAAATACAATAATGTGTTCAACTTTAAATATTCATGAGGTATTTGTGTGCACTTTTACCCCACTGAGATGCATCTATGTAAGTATCAAAAGTCATATTGTAAAAGTATTAAAGCCCCAAATACTCCACCTCAACTAGAGTATTCTTGAACATAAATATGCTTAGCTACCTATTGTGGTCTTTTGTGCCATATATTTCATTAGAATAACATGATAGTTAAAACATATTTCAACTGAGGTTCATATTTTCTAACTTGATAAAATAATTTGAAAGATGTCAACTCGAAGTATAAAATGCTGATTATTTTAGTAAAACAAAACAGAGACATGTTTATTCTAATAAGAATATGCGTGCCCCGAAGTCACACCTTGTGGTACATCTAGCAGTATTCTTGGTTTATCATATTTTGAAAATCCACACCTCATATTTTCCATTTCCTTATATGGATGGTGCTAACGACACACAAGGTAAAGCTATTAGCTCTCTGGTGGAATAGGGTTTGTGTAATTTCATCTGTCAAGTAATGTGGCGGCAGGAGGGGGGATTCTGGTAACCTTGGGAGTCAAAATATGTTAGAAAGAACAAGCAATTATAATTCATCAATCACATTTTTTGTCAGTTAAAAAAATAAGTGCAGAAAATACCTATTTTGAAGAGCCCAGTAACTTACTTTTTTGAAGAATTTAAAAGCAACTTTAAACCAGGTTCTTTTGTAAAGGCAAAAGTATCAGAAAATTAGGTTGGAATGTTACATTTCTACCAGAAGGAAAATACTTTCTTGATGATTTTAATTACAAAAGAGATAACCTTTCTTTGTATTTCTTCATTTGGGCAATAAGGAAGTAAGGAAAGTACAATCCTCTCCTTTAACTTCTTCTTCATCCCCTTAATTAATCTAGTAAAACAGCTTTGCTTTCTATCCTTTTCTGGCATTTTATCCTCTGTATTTATTTACAAAAATATACATGATGTTTAAGATTTATTTCATTAGAGACTGACGTGGGACCTGATGCTGCCTGGAGAAGGTTCAGTGTGGTGAGCTCTTGGGGACTGTCCCTGTAACATACATATACCAATACATACATCTTAAGTATGTGAAGGAAAGAAATGTAGCCAGAGGATATGGTGTAGCTGAGGCCTGGGCCCTAACAAAGTCCTCAGAGTTTCCCCAAATTAATTTTATATACTCATATCAGCCAATCATTGGCCAGCTCTTGGTCAAATAGCTGAAAATTCTTGGAACTGGGCAGTTAGTTCCCTTGAAGAGGGAATCTGAGTGTAGGACTCAATGATATCTTTTATGTCCCCTTAGAAAACTGAGATTTCTAGTGATTTTAGTGAAAAATAAAATCATATGTACACAAAATCACAAATGCACTTCTATTTTTAAATGTTCAATTTTCCATCTCTAGGGGGCATGGACTAATTTTGTCTCTAGAATACTCTCCTCCTGAGATGTAGGTATCCTCAACATGCTCTGCCAGTTAGCTGGGGCATCACACTGATTCTCTCGAAAATTGGAAAGTGCAATGTAAGCAATCGTTATGACTCTGAGAGAGGATGCATACACCTACCTCATTCATTCCACCATAGCAAACCCCTTAGAATCACTGCATCAGTTTGTTTCCGTTTTTATTGTTTTTCTTTCCTGTTTTGGTAATGCAAAATTATTTAGGTATTTTTGAGACCTTATTTTTTATTTAAAAATTCATTTTAGCTTAAATTAGGAGACAAAAGATAATACTGAATTTATATTAAATGATTTATTTTGTCACATATGTTAATTAAAATAATGCAGGATTTAGGTAATATTCTAAATGTTTAAATAATTATTTATTGATGTTTTTGACATTCTTAACATTTTAAAATAATTTCTCAATTACAGTCAAAGCAATGGATTTCATTATGGCAAACTCACACCTCTGTGTCATACTTTGTTCTAACAGATGTCTCTCCTCCCCTGATCCCTCACACTTGCTGGTTCCTACCCACTCTTAAATACTGCTTTCTGCTTCCAACCACATGTACTTACTTCCTTTTCTCTTCCCTCCTGAAAATCTATTTCATCTCACAATCCCCTTACAGTTTTATTAACTATACAGACAGACACACTAGTACATTACATTACATACACACATAAATGTATAATTTTAAATCTAGGTATCACACAAGTGAAAATATTCATCTTTCTAAACCTGACTTACTTCTTGTAACAAAACATTTTCCTATTCCATCCATTTTCCTGCAAATGCTGCAATTTCATTTTTTATAGTTAAACACACTTCTGTTGTGTATATTACAATATTTTCTTTATTCATCTATTGGAGACATGTAGGCTGGTTCCATTTCTTAGTTATTGTGAACAGTGCTGCAACGAAGATGGATGTGCAGGAATATTTCTAAGGAAGGCTTCAGGTCCTTTGGTGTAAGTGGATAGGTGGGTCATATGATGACGTTTTTGTCTTGTTGGTTTTTTTTTTTTTTAAACTCCATGATGATTTCCACTGTGGCTGGACAGGTTTGCATTCTCACCAACAATATATGAGTTTCTTTTTCTTCACGTCCTTACTGGCATGTGTTGTAATTTTTTTTATTTGACATTTGCTATTCTGACTGGGGTGAGATGAATCTCAAAGCATTTTAATATTTATTTCTTTTATGGCTAAGGAAGTTGAAAAAATTTAAAAATATTTATTGCACATTTGTATTTCTTCTCATGACCATTTTATATATTCAGTTTATTGGTTCTATTATTGAATGGATGATTCTTTTCGTGTTTAAGTTTTTCTGCTGTTTGTACATGGCAGACAACTATGGTACATCTGGTAAGTAGTTGTCACAGATAATTTCCCATTCTCTAAGTTGCTTCTCCATTATGATGCTGGTTTCCTTCTTCAGGCTGAAACATTGTAATTTCATGCAATCCCATTTGCCAGTACTTTGGATGGTCCTATGCTGCTGGAGTCCTTTGCACAAAATCACCCACATCAGTGCTTGAACTTCAAGGGTTTTGCCTGCATTTTTTTCTAGAGAATTTTCAAAGTTTCAAGTGTTACCTTAAGGTATTTGGCATATTTCGAAAGTATTCTTGTGCAGTGTGAGGAATGTGGGTTTATTTTCATTCTTCTACATGAGGAAAACAGTTTCTCAGCACCATTTGTTACAGAGGTGGCTTTTTCTGCAGTGAATGCTTTTGACATCTTTGTAAAAATCAGGTGTCTACATTGTGTGGGTTTACCTCGAGGGTCCCTGTTCTATGCTATTGCTCTTTATGTCTGCTTTTTTTTCAAGTACCATGCTCTTTTCTTTTTCTGGTCCTGTAGTAGTATTTGAAATTGGAGATTTTGATACCTCTAGCATTGTTCTGCTCATTATTTGGACTAGTCAGTGTTTTTTTGTGTTTCCATGTGAAATTTGAGATGTTTCCTCCTATTTCTGTTAAAATTGTCATTGGGATTTTGATAAAGGCTGCATTGAAACCATAGCTCACTTTTGGTAATATAGTCATTTTTCATAATATTAATTCTTCCAATCCATGAACATGAGAGTTTTTTCATCTTTTAATGTTTTTCCCTATTATAATGTATGACAAAGAGTGAATAAGAAGAGCTCCCTTCATGTATGTGTGATGGGGAATGTTCTTCTGTATATATGTTTCTCTTATTGGTTAATGAATAAAACACCAATTGGCTGATTGGCTGATTGCTGATTGTCCAGACAGGAAGTGACTTAGCTGGGCAGAAACTTGCCACTAGCTAACCATAGAGGTCTGGAGATCTGTACAGATAGACAGGAAGTGATGTAGCTGGGCAGAATCAGGATAAAAGCAGGTATAAGCAGGAAATCTCTTCTCTGTGGAGATGCTTAGCAGACCCCATATGAAACCACAAAGGGGTAATAGGTCAGGACCCTTTCCAGTAAGATAAGACCACATGGAAATACTTAGATTAATAGAAATGGGTTAATAATTACGACAGAGCTATCCAAATAAGAAGCCCTAGTCACTGACCAACAGTTTCATAAGTAATATAAGTCTTCGTGTGCTTATATGGGGCACAAGGGCAGTGGGACCTGCTGGGCCAGAAAACACATGCTTGACTTTCAAATAGTGAACAGAAAATGAACACATTGGTTGATATCAGGTGACTACAAATGCAGTGCTAGTAATTTAATTTGATTTATTTTGTAAGATCACATGGGAAGGATAAAGAACTATGTAAGTGAATTTAATTTCTGGGTCTTGAGCATTTCAGCATTGAGAGATAGATTTTTTGAATGGCTAAACACAGTGTCCAGTGATGCAAGAGAGAAGTTTTCATGTCTAATGTTATTACAGCCAAGTTAAGACAGTGTTTTACAGACAAAGGTTGTTTTACCTTTGTTTTACACCATTGAGAAGTCAAATCAGATGAAAATATAAAATTTTATGTTGAATACAGAGAGAAGATTGCTGGTGTATTGATATAGACAGTTTCAGGAAAGAAAATTCTGACTTGAATACTAGACACATGTGCATACATGTGGATAGATAGTATTCAACAATGGTATTTATTATAAGAATCAATAAGAGATAATATTTAGTTTGGCATTATGGGCACTGAGTATGTGTTGCATCATTTTATACATATTAATACAATGGGGCAGACATCATTTCTCCATTGGGGGGAGGATGACAACTGAGGCAAGGAAAATAAGTGACAAAATTAATCAAAATTCTACCAAGTTATCTGTTCTTGACTAGATTTTATTATCTGAAACCATTTTAGTTGATGTCTAAGATTTCCTAAAATGGGATAATGGAATGGTGTTGCATCTTGTTTCTTGTGGTGTTGCTTATTATGTATTACAAATTGTATTGATACAACTAAACAGGCAATGCTAACAGAACAAATATCTCTTTTTAGATAATCAGTTACTAAAAAGCTTTCAACTTTTCTTCATTTGACAATTCTTTATCTTAGGTTTTGGTAAATATCATTTAACTTACAATGTTTTGGTAAATTCTTGTTTAACTGTAGTGCTTTAAATCATTTGCAGAAAATGAAATCATATCAAACATCTTGACAGCATCTATTCAAATACTTTTTTCTTTTCACATGACTTATGTTTATTGATGTCCTATTATTAAACCATTTTAACATCCCTAGACTAAATCTAATTAGTAGAAATGATCACTTAAATCATATTCCTGGGCTTGGATTGGGAGTTCTTAATTTAAACATTTGCTTTTGGATGCTGTATCTGGCAGAGCACTCTGCAATTACATTAATATTTCAGTAGAAAAATGTGTGAATATTCACCCTGGATAGCACAAAGCTTATGAGTTTACTAACAATTGTTTTGTATGCACACACACATGTGTGTAAGTGTGCAAGTTTGTGTGTGTGTGTGTGTGTGTGTGTGTGTGTGTTACACTTTTGGTTTTGGATATAAAAACTGAGAAAACTGAACTGCATTATATTTCAGAACTACCTGTGATCATTTGCCTTCTTAAATGGTATGATTTTTAAAATTCTCTATAGCTATTAGTATGTTTCTTTTTTTATTCTTAACAATAAAACTACTTTTATTTAGCATTTATATTTTGTGGAATATATTTTTAAAATTTATTACTCTGGTAGGAACTACAGTGTTAGTAATTGAATCTAGTCCTGGAATTTGGAATGTGTTCAGGGTCCTAGATGAGAAAGAGCATAAGAATCAGAAAGTAATGTCTTCCAGACAGAATCTCAGACACACAGAAAGGCTCTTAATACCAGAATAATGTTGTCAGTATGTTTCAGTCTGTAGTCACCTACATTCAAGGTGTCCCCATAAAAATAATCTGAGGGGAACAGACCAACAGAGGTTCAAGTGGTAGGAGGTAATTCCTGATTGCTTGGGAGTTATCAAGCAAGTAATCCCTAACATGGTTCCTTAGGGACCATTTTCCTTGTGTCTGCATGGATCCTCTGATTTGTCATGTCACTAGAGTCAGAATCAGTACTTTCAGAGGGAGTCCATCAACTGCAATGACACTGACATCTCAGTTGCAAGCTTACTGTGGGAGTTTTGAGTTTCTGGGTCTTTCTTACCAGTGACAACTTTGAAAAAGTCAGTTGTCATGTTCACAAACCTTTGGGAGCTATAACATAGAATTTACTGGAGCTACAGTGAGTTGCAGTTTCCAACAATGTTTTTGATAGTTAAACTCACATCCTCTCATAAGCATTTCAGACCAGAGATATTTATTGACAAACCACTTATGAGGAAGAAGAAAAAGAACTCTAGGTACTTAAGTCCTTCGGGGGTGAACTTCCTTACATTGAGTGTCTTTAGTAATCTTAGGGCTTTTAGATTTGGAATGTTTTAGGGAGGAATGATTGTTGTTCCCTGATAGAACTTCAGCTTGAGAGTTATATTTAAACTCTAGCATGTTCTATCTGTTCTTGTGAATCACTGTAGATGGTTTCTGACTCTCAACAAACATTTGTTAATGCCTTTGTTTTCATTTCAATGTCTGTATGGATCTGAATTTTACTTTCGCTTCAGATAGCACCTCTTCCTCACTGATAGTTTTTCTTTCCCACTGTCCATGGGAAAGCAATAATCTTTCATTCTTAAAAGCAAACAAAAAACAAATATTAACTTTGAGAAATTTACTTTAAACTTTTGACTCCAGAAAAAACAAAGGGATCTTTATATTTTAAGTAAAGATATATGTTTATGCTTTTCTGTTAATCTAACTATTGAAATACATCAATCACAAAGATGTTCTGACCAAAAATTTGTCATTTACCACTTATGTTTTTCAAAAGCTTTACAAGTGTATTTTCCCCCTTAAATGTTACTATTTTTCTTGTCAATTCTATATAGCCAAACTTTAAAGACTGTGTTAGAATATCCCAGACTGATCTTTTGTTGTGGAATATTATTTTCAGGTGTGTTACATTTGTTTAAGCTGTGGAATATTTGTTTAAAGATGTGTTGCATTCTTTTATGTTGCTCTTGTTTAACTCTGTGAAGCTGTGTTACTTTGCTTGTTTAAAACAACTGATTGTTCTAATAAAGAGCTGAATAGCCAACAGTTAGGCAAGAGAGAGGGTATGACAAGAGAGAATAAATAGGAGGAGAAATCTGGGAAGAGAGATCAAGAAGCAAGTAAAGGAGGAGAAAAATACCCAAGAGTCCTGCCACCCAACTACACAGCAAGCCACAGAGTAAGAAATACAGAAATAGAGAAAGACAAAAGCCTAGAGGCAAAAGGTCGACAGTATTATTTAAGAAAATCTGGCTGGAAAGAATACAAGCTAAGTCTGGGTATTCATAGATAATAAGTCTCCATGTGTATTTATTAGGGATGGGCCCCCAAAGAGTCAAAGAATAAATAAAACTACCAACAATAATCTTTCATTCTTAAAAGCAAACAAAAAACAAACTACGTTCTCAATTGGTCAACAGTGATGCCAGTAGAAGCAATCCTATCTGATTACCCAGAGAGTCCATTTCTTTTTCCTTAGTCTGTCTCTGCTATTCTCCTCTTCATCAGATTCTTTTGAAAAGATGACTGAGGTTGAGGTTTCCAGCATCAGAAACATTGACACATTTTCATAGCAAAATCTCTGCTGCATGTGAGAGATCACTGGGAAGGTAGTACAGAGAGATATGTGGCAGTAGCCCTGGGCACAAGTGCTGTGAACAAACCTTAAAGGGGAAATGGGCACTGTCTACAATAGTAGCTGAAACTATTCGCTTGGAAGCAACCATGCATACTCTAGTTCATTATGGAATAATTCCTTACTAGATTTCACAATTTTCCCTGATAGGTTATGATTTCTGCTTTTGGTTATTTCTTTCAGGTATTGGGCAATTTAATTTGACTTTTAGTGAGCTTGGGCTATTTGACAGCCTTGGAGTCATGTCTATGCAGGCCTGCCATTCCCTTCTGGAGCAGAGCTGTCTTCTATGAATAAGTAGTTCCCAAGGTATGCTTCTGATTCTTCTCAGGACTGCCTGCTCCTCAACTGTGGATGTGATGTAACCCACAGCTTCCAGTTCCTTCCACCTTGAATGCACCACAGTGGACTGTCACCTAGAACTGTGAGTAAGTTATTTTAATGTATAACATTTAATAAATACAAACTACATTTCTCAAAAATTAAAATAAAATAATCATTCCAAAACACAAGATTTGAGGAAAAGTCATTAAGCAACACTCCCAGCACACAAATAAGTAGATATGAAACATTTATGAGCCAAATTTATGGTAAATCTAATTAGCTTTTAATGTAAAATCAGTTTGGAGGAAAAAATGCAGAGTGGCTATTGTTTAACACAGTGGATGAAGCTTTTGAGATCTTACAACCTCCTGGTCCTCTTTCTAATGCCGACATCTATAAAAATTTTGAGATCCTAAGATTAAAGGTGAGGCGGCTTCTGAATATATGTATTAATACTAACTTTTCTACAAGATTGTTATTTCTTACAAGTAACAAAAGTTTATTTGGAAGCGTATTGGATTATTAAACAGTTACTGTGGAAAATATGAAACACTTCATAAATTCTTTAGTCAAAACCAATTAACCTGTCCATATCAGTTCCATACCTATTTCTACTATTAAATTACTTTTCTGTTATTTGTATATGTTTATTTTGCTTTGTTTTAATATGGTATGCCTCCATGTATCAAAGGTTTGTTGGTATGCTGCTCACTATGTAGCCCACACTAGCTTTGAGCCATCCCTGCTTGCCTGAAGCTGGGATTACAGTTGTGTATCACTATACCCAGCCTAAGCATACTATCATTGGAGCAGACAAAGAGACATCAAAATACACCTCTATCCAAACCAGTAACCATCTTAAGGCTCAGAGAAAGATCTGGCTGTTGTCTTTTGTTCAGTGTTCATGCAATCATAAAAACAGGGCCAAGGACACCAAGCACTCAGGCAGACATACAGCTCAAACCCAAACAGACGGGGCCTCTATTGATTTTGTCATTCCTGGGGAAAGGCAAAAGAGATAGAATTACATAGTACAGCTTTATGGGAAGAACAAAACCTTCCTTGTATATGACACTGAATAATTCAAAAGATAAAATCTGAATTTTGTGTTTGCTATCTACTCCAAGCAGTGGCCTTAAGAAAAGGATGAAAGATCCTCTCCTCTCCCGTGGACAGTTCTGTTCCATCTCTTGCCCCAGTTAACTTCCCTGCTGATTTTCTGCTTAAGCTTCAAGCAGAAGACCATGTGTGCCTTGGTTTGAGATCACTTAAGCTCATAAGTGTTTCTGTGATAACACTGGATTTGCCCTAGTGCAGCACATATCCAAGGAATTGGAAGTACTAAGGAAAATGATGCAGAGTGGCAGGGATGGGGTCTCAGCCTGGAGCAGAGTCTGAATATTTGCTGAATATACTTAAATGAAGAGACATGGCCACTAAAAGGAGAATTTAGACTAATCATTACAAAGATGATCACTCACCTCATTCCAGTAGTGAGGAACATTTAAAGTGTGTATTCGCAATTGATTATTATTTGTAGCTTGAGATGTGTGTAACTATTGAAAGCAATATTTTATGTGGGTCAGGGAACAACTTTCATCCCCAAATATGATTTTTATTACTGTCAATTATTCTTTCCTCCATGTTCCCATCTAAAACCTTGTGAGGTTTAGAAACACCTCCCAAGTATTTTTTTTTTCTAGAAAGCAGTGTGGCTTTGGCACAGCCCTGTCAAAATCCCCAGCAACTAATGTTCCAAGCTGAAACTAAGTTACAGGAACAAAACTCCAAGAGGCAGCATCACTTGCCTTCTTCACTATAGTTGGTATAGGAACTGCGGCCTGGGCTTCTCACATTGGGGTTCCTTAAATTGGGGTCAATTGGGATAGTGCTCATTGTCTCATGAAACAGCTACAAAGCCAACCTTGATTTGTAGCAAACATTCTGTGACTAAAGACTATCATATGGTGCCAAAGAGACATTCATTCTCAGCTCTTTGCCAGAAGACAGTTAAGACGAGCACCTTTCCACATCCTAGCTTTATAAAATCTAGACTCCACTTCAAGCTTGACTTCTTTTTATGCCACGGGCATATTAAAGGACAACTCCTGGGCTGGAGAGATGGCTCAGTGGTCAAGAGCACTGACTGCTCTTCCTAGAGGACCAGGGTTCAATTCTCAGAACCCACATAGTGGTTCACAGTTGTCTGTAACTGCACTTCTTGGGGACCTGACACCCATGACAAAGCACCAATGCACATAAAATAAAAAGAAATAAATTTAAAAGTAGAAGAAAATGGCAACCTCATTTCTTTCACCTGGCAGTGGTGAGGCTATTTGTCAGTTTGCCCTCTGCCTTCCATTTTTTTTCTAGAAACTACTGCTAGAATCAATTTCTTTATCTTACCCTGACCACCAACCTCCCCCTACCTACCTTCATAGTTCCTGAGATCAGTGCTGTCTAATTCTATGTCCAAGTCCAGTGCTTCAGGACCTGAGTCTGTCTTTGAATAATTCTCCTTGACTACTTGTAACATTATCTGTCCTGGCCACCTTCCCTTCAAAGGATGAAGCAGCTCAATTTGTCAAACTGGTACACTCATTAATAAAGTGCTGAAGAATTGCTTAGCTGTAGACTGTTCAAATAAACATTGGAAGTAAGTATTGTTTAGGTTATCAAACTGTTACTATTACAATTGAAAAATAACATGCCATTTTTAGCAAGGGCAGATATTGGGGGCACATCTTCTCCAAGCATCTGTTTGTTAATGAGGGGTAAGCAAGAGCTTTGGGAACATGTGGCTGTATTTATTTTAAAACATATTCCATTGACTTTCAATTTACATCATAACAAAAGTGTGTATAATGTGGCAGAAATGCTTTATGTGATTAAGAATTGTTTATTTGGGATTTGTAATTAATTTAATTGTAACATCTAGAGGACTAGAATTTTGAAAAACTTTCACTCTTGATTGCCTATTATTCATATGACAACACTGAAATAGCTTGACACTATTATAAATGGAGATGTAGCAAGCGGTTGTTCTGATTTAATAATATTTCAAAAGACAAAGTGGACATTTCTGTGTAAATCATACATGTATATAAAATCCGCACAAATAACATTGTGGTTTTCCTTTAACAATGAGATCAGAGCCGGGAAGCACACCAGTCAGCCGTCATCCCAGTTGTCAGTCATCCTCCCAGTCAGCCATCATCCCACAAAACACACTCTCACAATTTTACTCTGAGGCTTGCTGAATGAGAGCTCTCATTTCTCGATAAAAACAGAATGAAGAAAAGAAGCCATTCAGTTGCTGTGTTAAAGGGTCTCCTTAGACCTAGGTCCCATTTTGAGGTCAGTAGTAGACCTTCATTTGTTTTAACTATGGTTTTACTAAATCCAATCACACATTAAAAGGAAGTAGTTGATTAGTTATGCTGTAGTAACTAAGAAAAGTTATTACACCATGCTGATCTATATTATGGCAAAATTTGACCCCACACAAATGATTCGTGCCATTAAGAAGATTTATCAAAATGCATAGGCATCATAATTCAAGGAACTGATAAGGAGAGAGCCATGGACTTCAAACTATATGACTTTATGCTCAGATGCTGAATGGAGATCCCATCCACATGCGTCTCAAAGCTACATTGCACCACAGGAAGTGTTAGTCAAATGGGCATGGAACAAGTCTGTGCCTTTCATGTGCACTTAGCTACATCCATTTGAAATAAATTACAGGCAGTAAGTAATTTCAAAATCTGAATATATTCCTAAAATGATGATGTGTTTATGGGCCACGCATGAAGGGATGGATCCTAATTGTTCCCACAAAATTCTTAGATTCAAATCAGAGTGCAATTGCTCTAAAGTTACAAAGGGGAAATTTTTAAATAGGGAAAAATGATGAAAAAGGAAAATCCACAACTAATACCTACTGTTTATATTTTTGTTTTTCTCCTTGTAATTTTACATAAAGTGATGTTTATTTTGTTGGTCTCTGAAAAATAGGGCATGTGTGTTTTTTATGTATGTATATGTATGTTTGTCTGTGTGTGTCTGTTATGTTTATGTTAATGTGGTTATGTATGTGCACATATGTATGTACAGGTTACATATAGCCCTCTGGTTTCTTTGTCTGCCATCCTCCACTTTACTTCTAGAGATGGAATATCTCACCGAGTCCGGAACTCACTGGCTGGCCAGCAAGCTTCAGAATCCTCCTCTCTCTATGGTAATAATAATAAGGGCCCCAGAGAAATCTCTCAGGGAATTTCATAAAATCCCTACAGTGGTCACTGGAGATAGAGAAAAGATGGCTTTGGAAAGGATGACTTGCCCACCTTCCTGGGAAATCTCTAAATTGGTACCTGCAGCATCCAACCATCACCAGAGTGTTCATTCCTCCCTAAGCTTGCTAAGCCATGCTCCACAGAGGCTTCTGTTCACTGTCCACTACGTTAGTGGATGATGTATGTTTTGTAGCTAATGGACTCAAATAGAACTCTGAATTTCACAGCTTGGTGAGTGTGTACTCCATTTTCTTTCTGGCTCTGCTGCTGCATTTTTTTTTAAAAAGAACACATTTCCCATATATTAAAACTAACCTAAAGAAACTGGCAAAATCTGCTTTACACATGATCAAAGCACATAGGAAAGACACAATTAGAATTCTATAGCTATTGATGCTAACAGTCATTTGACCAAAATCTTTGACATCATTGAATGATGGAATTATTTCTCCATTAGAAATAGCATATGGAATAGAACCCAATGTTTTCCATTGGGCTCATTGTAAAGATTTATGCAGTTACACTGGATAGATAGATGAAATACTGATACCAAGAAGTTAAAGATGTCATTTAATGTAAATTAACTATGTGCTCTGTTTACCTTGAGACGGTCTGAAAATTATTCTTTTCAGAAGTATTGTAATGTTTCTTATATTTAAACTGTTCATTCCCAAGGCTAAGAGTGTAAGAACTTTTGATCTGAATAATTTCACAGATTCAGCAATCATCAAAACAGTTCTACACTAGCTTTACACACAATAGATTAAAGAAAAATTTCATGAACAGTAATTGCATCATCACAAAAGAAGTAGAAAGGTACATTCACATTACTTCATAAGAAAATTAAAACTGTGCATTCATGTGACTAAAAAGATTAAGCTACCTTAAGTGCTTTAAACTAGCATCAAAGCTAGATATTTGTCCCAGATCTGAAAACTGAGTGTAATATAATTGGAAGCAAAATAGAGAAAGAAGCCCTAGGGGTTGGGAGCCAACAACCCAAGACTCAGTCTCCCACCTATTATGTAAATAAAGTTTCATCTGAATGAAGCTGTGTCTACTTCTCTATGACCTACCCGATGATGCTTTCTCACCACAGTGACAGAACTGGAATATCTGCAAAGGACACCATATGGCCTTCAATACTGAACATGTGGACATCGATCTCTCTGAAAGAAGGCTCTCACAGCAATCCCTAAACCAAAGGGGTTAATCATCTGTACAACAGCCATCTCAAATCCACAAAGAAGCTCTGAAAATAAAATTAGCTCATGATGAAGTGGCCGTGTTATTGTTCACATCTTTCATTGAACAATAATTTCACAGATCCAAGGTTAGAGCTAAAACAAGAATATAGGCCTGGTGTGGTAGCTCATGACTATTTCTAGCACTCAGCAGGTTGAGGCAAGAGGATTGGAAAATCAAGGCTAGCCTGAGCTACCCTGTGAGTTCAATGGTACACAGCAAGACCTCTATCTATCTATCTATCTATCTATCTATCTATCTATCTATCTATCTATCTATCTACCCACCCATCCATTATCTATCTATTCATCTATCTACGCCTCTCTCTCCATCATTTATTTATCTATCCTTTTTAAAACTGTCTTTATTTGTCCATCAGGTTTTGAGGACTTTTATGGTTGTGAGTGCTTTAACAAACACTCAGATATGGGTCTTGTGGTAATGTCTATGGATTCCTACTGTTGGAGCATTCATTATCTCTCCAAAGATGGCAGCTTTGTATAAGTGTGATGTGTCTGAGCCAAGAAGCAAGGCCTATATGGATTTCCACAGAAGTGATACTTCCATGAAAAATTTGGAGGATGAAAAAGGCTAATATCTTTCAGAGTACAAAGTGATTTGGGAATGTAAAGGATTTCCCTCATGACTGGAGAGATGGATCAGTGTTCAAGAGCCCATACTGCCCTTACAGAGGATCTGCATTAAATTCCTATCATTCACATGGGGTGGCTGACAACTGCCTGTAACTATGCCTCCTAGGTTGGGAGGTCAATGTCCCTGGCCCCTGATGGCATGTAATCCTCTAATTCCCCTAATCCCACCATACACATATGATTGAAAATAATAAAAAAATAAATCTTAAAAAATATCCAAAAGGATTGAGCCCCTACACATTTGTCAGAAACCCATGTTTCAAATGATTCATGAATATATGGGCTAAGAAATCATTTCTTTGTGTAAATGAACAATTAAAAAATAAAGAACCAGGAAAGGAAACAACAAATGTATAATCAAATTATCTCTCTTAGATGTTAAATGGTAAATGGTTAAGTTTTTCATAAATGTTCTACATTCCATGAGACATTAATCTATGAGTGGCCTCTGGATAGGCATTTCAATGATCTCCAAAGACCAAGTATGAAGGTGATTACAACATTAAGCAGCCAAGTGCATGTCAGAACAATGGCAGAAAGCTGCAGTATAGACCCACAGAATCTGTAATTAGCTGACATGAGGGACTTTGCCTGTGCTTCTTTATATCATCCAACTACCCACACTTATCAGAACAGAGATTCCTTCTGGGAAAGAGAAGGATCAGATACAGCCAATGTGAAATGGCTGTGGTACACACTATATAACCAACATTTCAGAGGCAGGGCTAGGTCCCACTACTTGAGAGTCTCAGTGTGTGACAGAAAAAGTGGCAAATATATAAAATATATCTCTACATTTTCCATTTTTGATCTTTCTTTTTTTACTTTCCTTTTGTTGAAAATAGATTTATTTTTCATACAGTATATTCTGATTACAGTTCTTCTCTCCTATCTACTCTGAGATTCCCCTGACACCTCCCCTTCTGTCCAAATCTACACCTATCTGGTTTCTTCTTAGAAAATAAACATTTAAAGATCAATAATAAAATAAAAATAAGATAAAACAAAACAAAAACCAGAACAGGGAGAAAGAAAACCCCAAAGCAAGACTAACAGAAGAAAAAGAGCCAAAGGAAAAGCATAGGAATCCCATAAAAAAATCAAAACCTTTAAGAGCACACTGAGAGAAAGAAAATAATAGCAGGCCAATGGGAAATAATCAACAACTGCAGAAATGCACTCACATGAACTCATACTGTAACAAGACACTTCTTTCTTTCTTTTCTTTTTTACAACTTGGGTCATGACATTTAGTTTGCATTATAGAGAAAACAGATATTCAGACTCCCAGGAATTCACAGTCTAGGAAGGAAGACAGACATTGACACACATAACTACTTTAGAATAAAACAAAAAAAAAAAATCGCATCACACACTGAAAATCCTGAAGGATCCAAGCACGAAAGCAGAAGAAACAAATCATCATCAGCTACATGTGTAACTAACGCTGTCTGGATACAAGACACCATGTCCAAAGGACAGGATGTAGGAATTCCTGATACAGTGTAGCCAGTGTGGGACAGAGCATTTTAGAAATACATTCAGCATAGTTCAATGAAGAACATTCAGTCAAGAGATTCAATTTTAATTAGTGAAACGGTAATATTAGAACCATTGAAATCAAAGAAGGGCTCATGCATAATTGTTTCAGAACCTCAAATTAGACTCTCTGGTTTCTTCTTCCTCTGTTCTTCAATCTCAGAGTTTTGCATTAAATTATATCCCCTTCATTGACCTACATCAGATAAAAATTCTGTCCCTTTCTTGATGGCAGTAGCTGAATCAGCAAGTCATGGAGCTGAGCCTCTATGCCACCTCTCTGTCAGGCTTGTCATGGGGCCACAGCTGTTAGGGCAACATGTAGTAACTCAGGGACCTGCTCACAAAAAGGTTATTTTTCTATTGCACTCATACACATAGCACAATGCACACAAAGTCTAGAAGTCCTTCTTCCAGTGTACCTATTTTTTATGCCTTGACCTTCTGGATTTGTAGCATCGGTCAGACTCTGTTTATATGTAAAACAATTGAGTTAGGTGGCCTATAAAGTCTTCCTTGGTTTTTGAAACACATGGTTTATGCATTTACTCAAATACATCCCTGTTATCTTCACCTGTGCTCTACCTTATGGCTATTGGTTATTGCTTTTTGTCTCTGGCGTAGGGACCCTGTTCATGTAAATGACTACTTCGCTTTCAGGAATGAATTTACTATATTGATATTGTATGTAGAGTAGTATTTGATGATGATAGCTGTGACATTGGGTTAAGAACCATGTAGTGTCTATTACAACTTGGAAATTCTTTCACTTTGAATTTCCTGCAATGGAGATTTTTCCTGCCTTTTTACTAGACTGTACTAAAGGATTCAGGAAATAGCCTCATTTGCATTGTAGTACCTTTAAGGACTTATTCTTGACTGTCCTTTAATGATCCTTAATTAATTTAGATCTATTTCCTTTGATATTGATATTGGGGTTAGCTGTTAGGCACAGAATATATGATGACTCAACAGAGCTTAAAATGATCTGAAGTTTCATGTTAGACAAATGGAAAACCATACAACATCTGTTTTATATACCATATACTCAGTAAGTCATCAGTAACAGTATGATGGCAAGTTCAGTTAGAAATTAAAAATATACAGAGTTCTTGTCAACTAGCAATTAGTTTTTGTGAAAACAGCACAGTAGTATTTACTTACACATAGGTAAACTGAGGCCATGGCTACTTGAAGAGAGGGCACACAATAGGCCATAAACCAGTGAGGCTCAAGTTATTTCATTTATTGAACTCAAATAAGCCTTCATTAAAAATGTGATGTAGTGAAAATAACTTCATGGATTTAATTTTCCCCTCATCAATGCACAGAACATTTACAAACTGAATAACCTGCATTAAGTAGATGGAAATGAATTAGTGTAAACTAAATTGGAAAATTTCAAGCCACTAAAATGTACAGTGCATGTTCATTTGTAAAATCTTAACAGAATGGATATTTTAAATGTATCTTTTGTCTTTGGCAAAAAAGAAAGACAGGGAAATTAATATTTTTGTAATATAGATGTCATCTTATATTTCATGCCTGACTCATTTGAAAATGTAGATTAATTTGCAAACAATTTAGAAAGCTGAACTATTGAATTGGGTCCTCTAAGATTTAGGATTTGTCATCTTTTAAAGTTGACACCCAGCGAGAGCTTGTCAATTACAAAGAAGTGAAATGAAGTGAAAGTGAGTCTCATCTCCATCTTCTTGTTATATGCTTGGTTGGCTAGAGAGACACCATTTACAAGCTGAAAGTAATTATTCAGAAAGTTACGCTTCGCTTTAAGACCAAATTTAAGTGAGAGAAAAGTGCTATTATGTGATGGTTATTTTATTCAGTAAGAGGGGAGGTTGGGTGGAGACAGAAAGTACAGCTTACGGTTGGAATGCCCCTAATGTGTTTACACTTCTTACCTTAGGGATGAGCAGAGCTGATTTCAGGTCATTCCTCAACAGACAACACTTCCTGCTTTGCTATTGTATCCCTGTTCAGTGAATGTCAGCATTTGGGAGACATAATTATGAAGCCACTTCCAGGTGCCATCAGTACGGGAATGGAGACACTCATGGCAATCCTACCCCCTTCTCTGATCTCAAATGTTTATTCTATTTATAAGACCTGAAATGTTTTAATGCCTTGTGAGAGTCTCACAAAAGTAAATTGTTCATAGATTTTGAAAGCAGCACTTCTGTGTGCTTATTCATGCTTTAGCTCCTGGCATTGACCTAGGGATGTAAGGCTGATAGGCAAAGCCACCCTGGGAACAAAACAATATTTACAAGGGTAGCACTCCAATAAATTCACTTTCCCATTGTACTGTACCTAGAGCCATTAAGAAGACTTAAGTATCTGCCTCTGAGACTGATAGTAGAGATTAACAGACCAAAGAATTATTTGAAATTGTACATGTTTTACTAGTCTTTTCTCTCTGGGTCTCTTGCCACCACTTACTATCATATGCCATCCTCTCCCTAAGGAGAGAAGAAAATATGAAAATGCAAGGGGAGAGAAGAAGAGATGTGTCGTGAAATTTAGTTCTTTCAGAACAAAAGCTTGAGATAATCTCCCTTCTCCACTGTCTAACCTAAAGCCCTCACTCCAGCTCTGTTTCCACTACAGCAAGAGGGCAAAGGGCCCATGTGGATTATTTGGTACTTAAACACCTGCTTGTTCCTTTCTTGTCTTTTTTTTTTTTTTTTTCAGTGATGCATGATGTTAGAAACCACTCCACAGACTGAATTAGGAAGAAATAACATTCTGTCCACCTCAATCGAGTTCACTTTCTGAAGCCACATTGAAGTCACCCCATGACTCTGTCTTACTAATGCAGACCTCTGCAATTATTCACGGAGTCACCCTCTAACCTCTGACTCTTGTTTATGGTCCTCTTTTGTACTTTCTGTCAAATGCTGCACACAGATGTTATTTTTTTAATCATAAAGTAATAAAATAATGCCAGTGTGGACCATAGATGAAAATAACAACTGTATTTCAATGTTCCAGGTCTAAAGAGAAAACTATGATAATTATAAATACTCTCTTAACTTTTATAAGCCTGTACCATATTCTTAAAAAACCCTTGCATACTGTTCTGTATACTGAGCTCTTATTGCATACTGATCCCTAAGACATACACATCTCACTGCTAGGTACAGACAGCTGGCTTCTCCTCCATTAAAGGCACAGATCTTAATCCCAGCACTTGGGAGGCAGAGGCAGGCAGATCTCTGAGATTGGGGCCAGCCTGGTCTCCAGAGCAAGTGCCAGGATAGACTCCAAAGCTACACAGAGAAACCCTGTCTCAAAAAAAAAAAAAAAAAAAAAAAAAAAGGCATGGATCAAGACTTACTAAATAACACTATTGGAACCACAGTAAGTTATTTAGAACATTATTACCATATCCTGTTGCTATGTTTATATGATTATAGCTTTTGAAAAATTTACATTATTTTAAAGCCAATTCTCAGGAGGAAAATTACTGGCTCAAAAAGGGAACCTTAGTAGTATAATCGAAGGAATTCAATTTTAACTTATAACCATGTATTTGAATATAGATTTTTAACTTAATCATTTACACACTTTAAAGTACAACATGTGGCTTTGCTTTCTGATTGTAAAGTCAGATATTACCACCCTCTATACAGTGTTTCATAAGGGTTGGAAACAATGTGTTAGAATTTAGCATAAACAAGAAAGTATCAATGGCAGGGAAGAAAAGATGATATGTTGGAGAGAGAGTACAAGAGGGTAGTGAAATGCATGAAGAGAGGAAGTGGATGAGAAATAGGGAAATGAGAGATGAGTGAGAGTAGTAATAGAGGCATGCAAGAAAGAATACATTATGTGTGAAAATGCCACAGTGAAATCCATTGCTTCACATGTTAACTTTAAAAATCAATTAAAAACAGACATACCTATTCTCCCTTAAAATTAGCATAAATATACCAGAAGGACTCAACATCTGACTCCACAGATACTTGCCTAGACACATTCATTGCTTTTCTATTCATAATAGACAAGAAATGGGAGGAGCCTGCCTAGATGCATACCAATTGATCAGTAAATAAAAATGGATCTCTCTCTCTCTCTCTCTCTCTCTCTCTCACACACACACACACACACACACACACACACACACACACACACACACACACACACACACACACACACACTGGAATGCTATTTAGATGTAAAGGGGAATGAAATCTACAGGCAAATGCCTAGAACAGGGAAATATTATACTAAGTTAGTTAGCCCAGACCCAGAAAGACAAACACCGTATCACCGTATCGTGTATCACATGTGCTCTCTTATTTTTGGATCCTAGCTTGAATCTTTAGGTTTGGGTATTTAAAATGGAAAACTAGAAACTGTGAAAGTAGAATGAGACCATCACAAGGAATAGGAGAAGGAGGAGTTATAGAGTAGCGGGATAGCAGGGCACAGACACTATGAAGGAGAAAAGGGAAAGAGAGGCAATTGAACTGGGGTAGGGGTTGAGAAGGCAATACAGAGGCAGAGGGAGAAAGGTAGGATACTTAGTATAATAATATTGATAAAAGTCACAGAGAATCTTACTGCTTTTATAAGCTTACTTAAGATACATAGTACATATGTTTTCTTATAAATAGCTTAAATGGACTTACTCCTTACAGGGGGAAAATGCTCCTACCAGGAACCATAGACTATCTAAGAAAAACCCCAGGTAAGGGAAACTTTCCTTTGAGTTGTTGATCATATATATATATATATATATATATATATATATATATATGTGTGTGTGTGTGTGTGTGTGTGTGTGTGTGTGTGTGTGTGTGTGTGTAACAATAACAATATTAGTTCAGGAAGAGCTGGTGGGTCATGAGAAGAGTTGGAGGGGGCCGAAGCAGGAGTGAATATGACTTATATAAAATGTACTCATGTGTGGATTTCCAAAAGAATTCAAACAAAAATAAATGCTAAACATCTATAAATTAGTATAAAATCCCTTCCATTGTCTATGGAATACTGGTGTTTCATAGTCTTGTCCTATTTAGTTGTTAAACTGACTGAGATAAAGATGTTATCATATTGCTTCATGTGCATAACACTAATAGCTAGAATGCTTCTATGTTACCATTTTTCCTCTTGAGTCTTCTTATTCATATTAGTTTGCATTCATTTTTTATTTTATAAATCATATGTAGCTTCTTTCTGTGGTAGGATGATTGATTGATTGAACTGATTGAACCATTGAACCAGGACCTTTGTAGCCCATTCTGTCCTTAAATTGACAGTCTTCCCTAAACTCAGGACTACAGGCTTGCACCAAGACCTCTGGCTTTCACCTGCACCATATGGTGTTTCTGTGATAATTATCCACACACTTCTGTTTTAACATAACTATTTGTGCCACAGACAATGTATATTCAGATAAAAATAGACTCATGTGGGATACTGCCCCACAGCAATTGCTTTATATTCCCATGGTTTAAAATAGCTTTAATAACAACCTGAGTGCAAAAGATAAATTATGAAAAAGTGTTCTAACTATGTATCTGGTGATGTTAGTCCATTCTCTGAAGTTGAACAAGTGTAACTAATGGTTCTTCTCCAGATCTCAAAAATTTTCAAGAACCCTAGCTGTCATTATCATTTCAGGTTACATGCCCATGCTGAATTCTGGACCTTTGTATTCCCATCTGTTCATTCTATTTTTTCCATTTCATGTCAAAAATCACTTCCTTTTTATACCAAAGACTTCCATGTTTTGATGATACTTTTAGCACACTTGGTGATTTTGTGTCTGAGTAACAATTTGGCATTGAATAGGGGGCTCTTTGACAAAGAACACCACCAACATCTGTGGCCAACTCCAAAGTCTTGTGTCATAAGAGAAATAGATGTCCTTAAAGATTTTCTTCACTTGTCAATTCCCATGTCTTGTTTTTCAGAAAGTGCCTAGAGCTCACTTTAGATAGCTGAAACCTGCCTATCTATTTCACCCCCTCAGTGTCTCAGAGAACCTCATGGAAGAATGTCAGAACCAAAGGATAGGGAAGTGTGCTACAACAGAGAGTTTTTGTACTCATGACCTCACTGCAGTTGTGGTCATCTGCATAAGACTGGACCCATCTATGTTTCATCTTGGATTATGATTGGTCTCAGGCTGGAGAAACCCACAGAAACAGCTGACCTGAACAAGGGGGAGCTCATGAACTCCAGACTGGTATCTGGGAAACCAGCATAGGACTGTTCCAGACCCCCTGAACAAGGATGTCAGGTTGGAAGTCTGGTTAATCTATGGGGCCTCTGGTAGTGGATCAGTATTTATCCCTAGTAAACGAATGGACTTTGGGAGCCCACTCCACATAGAGAGATACTCTCTCAGTCTAGACACACAGGGAAGGTCTAGGCCGTGCTCTAAATGATATGACAGACTTTGAAAATCCCTGGGGAGCAGAAAGCAAATGGGATGGGGGTTCAATGGGGGGCAGGGGAAGAGGGGAGAGGGAGGGAACTGGGACTGACATGTAAAACAAGCTTGTTTCTAATTTAAATAAAAAGGGGGGATAAGGAATGGTCTCATGAAGCTCCAGGCCCTGGGAAACATTGGTAGTTAAAGTTTGCTGGGAGAGGGAAACCATTTTTCCAATAGTGTAGTCCCATACTCCAGCAAATAACTTCCAACTCATGGGCATACAAGCAACTCTGATTAAAAATCAGTGGGTCATACAAAAGGCATCAAAGCAGGAAGGGGATGCAATGAGATGAGGGTGTCAGTAGAAAAGGGAGAGGAATGAAAGAGGGAAGTGAGGTTGAAACTGTTATATTCATTATATACACATACACGATTGTCAAAGAATAAATAAAGATTGTCTATTAATATGGAAAGCAGTAAGTCATTATAGTCACATTCATCCAATTACAAGTTATACCATTTACAGACACATCCATTCACCATTCAGAGAGACAGAAAATGTTATCACCAAAGCTATGATAACTTATTGATTACTATGTATCTCCAAACTTCAGAGAAATTACAATGTAAGGAGTTATGAGGGTTCACACCAGGAAGAGATGGCATGCATATTATTTTGGTCTTTGCTTTTTTTTCATCAGGAGAAAATAGATTTCAAAATTATTTTCTTTAAATTTGCCCCCATCGATTCTTAGTGTTAGGAAGATAGCGATATGAAGACTTAAACATACATTTCATATTGATTATAAAACAAGAAAATAATCTGACTTTACAACCCTCTGCTGCTTTCTGATGCATTTTAAAATCCTTTCAATACTGAAACTTTGAATAGTATATTATTTTTGACATTTTTTGATGTTTGTATGTGTTTGTCATGAGTGTGTGTGTGTGTGTGTGTGTGTGTGTGTGTGTGTGTGTGTAGGTACATGTGGAAGCCAGAGGGTGACACTGGATGTCTTCTTAAACCACTTTTCCACTTACTTTGAGACATGGTTCTCTCACTGAACCTTGTTCTTACCAATTCAGTTGCACCTGTTGGGTAAAGAGCCCTGGGGATCCTCCTGTCTCTGGACCCTCCCCCAGTATTAGGAGTACACATCCATGTAGTAGCCTGCTTTTTAAGTAGGTGCTGGAAATATAAACTTAGGTCCTCCTGCTTGCATGGCAATCACTTTAGTGCCTGCACCATCCCCTGGATCCTTTGACATTTCCCCCCCTTTTTTATTTAAATTAGAAACAAGCTTGTTTTGCCTGTCAATTCTAGTTCCCTCTCCCTCCCCTCCTCCCCTGCCTCCCACCAACCTCCTATCCCACCCTGTTTCTGCTCCCCGGGGAGGGTGAGGCCTTCCGTGGGGGGATCTTCAAAGTCTGCCATATCATTTGGGTCAGGTCCTAGGAGTGCAAACTTGTACAGCCACTTTAGAAATCAGCATGGCGGTTCCTCAGGAAATGGGAATGAGTCTACCACAAGAATCCACAATTCCACTCTTAGGCATATACCCAAAAGATTCACATTAATACAACAAGGACATCTGCCCTTTTACTTTTTAAATTTTAAAGAAAAAGCACAAAGTCATGGAGAATGCTAAGATATTGGAAAAACTTTAATTTTTATTTCTCCACTATTTTTGCCATGTGATTAGTGGTTTTTGTATTCAGATGCACATTTTGAGTATAGCATTGCTTTGTTCAAATTTTAATTTGTGTTTTCCCACCGATTAAGCCTTTAATTGTTCATGTTTCCTCTCTGGTATGTCAGACCTTGCAGAGTCATTTTCCATCTGGCTCTAGAATTTTATTTTCTCTTTTCTTTAATGGATGACTGCTTTTGACAAATTCTTCCGGAGCTGTTTATCTGGGAATGCTTTTATTTTTTCATTCCTTGTTTGGTCATTGATTGATTGATGTTTGACTGACTGATTGATTGGTTGATTGGCTGGGTAAAGTTCTAGATGGGAGCATATTTGCTTTTAGCACTTTAAAACTGTCATCTTACAGACTTCCCATGTGCTCTACCATCTCTACCATGGACTAACAGAGACCAATATTAAACACTGAGAAGAGGCATGCAGGAAGTAAACTGGGAAGTGCTTGCTGAAAGGGAGTTTCAGAAGAAAAGGTACCAGGAAAAGGCCAATAGGGTCTGTGAGTGGAAATGGAGTCCTAAGAGTTCTGGGAAACCAAGCAGCACTGAGACCCTGAGAGGACACACTTGCCCAAGAGAGATCTCTGGAGATTTGAGGAGGGGCCCTCTTAACAGCATCACGTGTGTAAGGAAACTCATCAACCCAGAAAATAAGCCACCAATAGAATCAGCAGTGTACTCTGAACTTTCCTCATCATGGTGACAAAGGCCTGACAGCATCAACTACATAGTGACTCCTAGGTATCAGATTCTGTCAGAGTGGAAGGCCTGCAAGAGTTCATGGTGGCAGTACACAGCCAGGTCTCACTACCTGGGACAAGAACAGAGCTAAGCTGTAATTCTCAACAATCTGCCTCCTTTCCTTTCGGGATACCCTCTGCACCCATGGCCTGTACTCCAAAGGTTCAACAACCTTACAGAACAGCAGGGTCAGCTGGGAATCAAATGTTCCAATACAGGAGCCAGTTGGGAACATTTCACATTCAAATCAAACAGGAATGAACAGTAGCTGGCACTTGTACTGGCCAGAAATAATGCCTGTTGTTCCCAGCCAGGTGGAAAAACCTCGTAATTCACACAGCATTAGATAGAACACACAGGAAAGTCTTGACTCAGTATGGGGGATAATTAGCCCTGGACTAAATGTTATTCTGGGACCACCTAACAAATCTTAAAAGCAAGGCTTAAAAGGATCAGGCTGTTTCCAAGTAATTTAACTATGTATTAGAACAAAGATCATAAATATGAATAGAATGCAAATATCTACTCTGCAGCACAGGAAAATTCCTCAGACCCAGCACCCAATCAGAGTCTGCCACACATGCAAAAAGGTAAGAGAATATGACTCACAAGGAGGAAAGCCAGTTAACTTGCGGTTGCAGATAATAGTATATATCTCAAATAAAGATACTTAAACAGTTCCAACTGTAGTCTTGTATTCCAAACATTAAATAGGAAAAAATTCCAAAGATTCAAAATGCATATAGTATTAGATGTAAAAGCCTAGACCCTAGAACAATTAAAAGACAAGGAGTCTTCATGGACATCAACAGGCAATAATTTTAACATAATACACTGAAAACAGAAAGAAAAATGAAAACAAGTGACACCTTAGACTTCATTAAAATTTGAAACCTTGACACTTCCAAAACCAGATACAAGAGAAAAGATGAGCAAAATGCTTAAGAACAATAACAATATTTTGATTCATACCATGAATATGGAGCTTATATTAGAGTATATAAAGAACTCTTACAGAAGAAAAAATAGGATTTTACCCATTAAAAAATAAATAGATGATAACAATGGATATTTAAGCAATGAATATAAAAAGACCAACAAGCACATGAACAGTGTTTTAAGTCTTTAGAGGAAGGTAAATTAAAATCATAAGTTATGACTTCACCTCCACAAGAATAGCTGTAATGGGAAAGATAGCCAATCACAGAGGTTTACAAGTCCATAGAGTAAAGGAAGAACTCAAACATTGTTTCTTGAAATGGTGCAACTACTTTGAAAAATAATGTAACATTTAAAAAAATGAGAACAGATAATACAACGAAGCAACCCAACTGCTAGGTATCTAACCAATGCTAGCTATCCTGGGAAGTATTGACTTGTACATTTAAATAGGTAAATCTTACCATTGCCAGCTATAATTCAATAAAGCTTTTTGTGAAAAAGGGAGATGCATGAAGGATATAAAAGAGATCAGAATATGCTGGATTTAATTTGGATAGATTAGATCTCACAGATAAAAAAAACTGCTGGAGTTGAAACATAGCAATAGAGATTGCTCGTAACAAATCAAAATGAAAAGGAAGCATCACTGAACTACAACAAAACCTAAGACACCTTAATACATGTGTAAGTTCAGCTCCAAGGAGAAACACAAAGAGCAGTTGAAAAGATGGATGAAAATCTCAGTCTTAAAGAAATTGTAGGGCCACAGAATTCCAAATTTCTTAGCCAAGTGCTCTCATGAACCAGGACTTTGCATGGATAAGGGTTCTCTAGTAGCAAGCTTCTCCTCCATCCTCTCAACTGTCCCTAGCACTGGAATCCTGTTTCTCTCTGTAGTGAGATGCCTTCTGCATTACATGGCAGGAGAGAATGAATAGTGGTGAGCAACAGGAAGAAACGGGACAGAGATCTTGGCTCTGAGGCACCCCTGCCCTCAAGGTTCTTAGTACAGCACATCCTGGCCTTCCAAAAATATCCTGGAAGTGGGGATGGGGAGATAACTCAGTCAGTAAAATGTTTGCCGTGTTTGAGTTGGGGGTCCCCAGCACTCATGTAAAGGCTGAATTAATAGCACTCACCTTTTATTCCAGGAGGATGCCCTGGAGCTTATGTGATCATTCCTGCTTCCCAGACATTAAGAGAACAAAGAGCCAGGGTGCATCTATGTAAATTTCATAACTAACAAGGGGGATCCAGCTCTCTTGGATACCACAGAAGCACCCCAGCAATATTCCCTCACAAAGCAAGTACAAGAGTGTTTTTCCCTGCTAACCTTGCTTACCTCCCTTCCATTTTCCTTCTCTCGGCATTCTTTCATTGTCTATAGTTCTCTCTAGACATGGAGACTCATGAACTTTCTGTCTCCCATGTTAGCAGTCTCCTGGTACCATCCTTGTTCAGGTCTTGCTAGAAATGTAAGAGAATCTGTATCCATGAAGCCTCTCATGTTTTCCTGATTTGATGACAAAGTCTACCACATCCTGGCTCAAGGGCCTGCCTACCAGTTCAGCACAAATTCCATAATTGCTAGAGACTTTCAGGAACTCTTATTTTAGCAATGCAACCATGACACAATTTAGCAGACATCTTTCAACAATAATGAAAATTACACTTCAGGTATTATCTATTTTCTTTCCTACTAGAAAAAAAAAAAAGGCTAGAAACAAAAACTCCAGCTGAACTAGGATTTAAGGAAGAAAATTTCTCAGTGGAAGGAAAACTCTCATTACATTCATATAACACTCCATTTACCTTGCTTGACACAGTGAAGCAGAGTACACAGTTTTTCATGTGCTTCTAGACATCATAAGGAGCACACAGTATTACACACGCACAGACTTCTGGGAACATGAGCACAGTGTCTGTGTATTGGCAAAGCAGAGAATTATGAATCATTTCTACAGAATATTGTAAATTTAATTTTCAAAAATATTTTATAATGAAGTACCTGTTATTATAAAGATGCTCTCCAATGACATTTAATTACAGCACAGGATAATTTATTTTACTAGCTAGAGTATCTTGGGCTAATTGCATTTATTTACATTTGTGTGTGTGCCGTTATAACTAACAGCCTATCACATACATTTCATTCCCCCCACCCAAGTCCTGGAAGATATTCTGGATTTTCCCTTAAATCTTGGTAATGTTTCTTACTTGCATGGAGAATATTTCTTTGCCCTCACACCTCCCTGGTAGAAGAATGCTTTGATCTCTCTGGAAGCTAATTGCATTTCATGGAAAAGTTCCTCTTTGCAATTAGGTCTAGACTCAGATACTCGGTGTCTTTTCTTTCATGTTTCTGTTCAGTCATTTAGGTGGCAAATTTCCTCTCTCACTCAAGTTTCCTTTCATCTCAGCTCCTGGTAACAGTAATGTCTGGGTAGCCACATGCTTTCTTCTGAGACAGACAGGCTCTCTGATCACCCTTGAAGGGTTCTGGCAAGTTGGTCCTTGATTATTTTAATTGTTCCTCCTGTTTACAGATAGTTAAGAAGAGTCCAGGTTTAAATACTCTCCTACCTCTTATGGGGTTCCCCTTACTGGGGAGGAATCCTCACTGACAAAGTAAACACAGTCTTGCAAGGATGTTATTAAAAAAATGGTTTTATTTAAACACTAGTGGTATGATTGAATGTAATGCTCTGTGGGAGGGAACATGTTTTATTATGATGAGTAGCAATGGTCTGTCCATATCTCTGTTCCAAAACAGAATAGTCAAGTTCCACCCAAACAACAAACTGCTTCTTCATTTTCTCTTAAAAATTTTCATACTGCAATTCCCCAAAAGACCCAAGGAACACTAGCAAGAAAGTTCTCTTACAGTAAGTTAACAAAAGGCCAGGTATGCTGAAGAAAAAAAGAAAACTGGTAAAGAAATGGACTCCAGAGCTCCTTGTTTTGCTCTCTTCAGCAGCAAACTCCAAGGTTTGGAGGTGGGCCAGAAGTTTAATTGGCAATTCCAATTAGAGAAGTAATGGTCCAGGCTAGAGATTGCTAAAAGCATATGACAATTACTCTGTACCTCAGTTTCTCCATTGTGAAAACAAAACCTTAGGTCGTATCCAGTTCCCATAGAAATACATAATTTAGCCTAGGTCTCAGGTATATGCACAAGAAGGGGATAAGTATGAAAGTGCCCAGTTTGGTAAATTTGAGCCAAAGAAATGCAATAAAAATTGTCTTTCACATTACCCAAATTATTCAGTTATTCTTTTATATATTTATTTATTCATAAATACCATCTAAGTAGCAGAAATTGGATACAGCACTGTAGACATAACATGAAAGGGAAAGTCTGGTTATTATACAGTTTGTATTCTAGTTGAGGTCAGCGGGGCAGGACAAATTGAATAGGATGATGGAACATCGATTGTGGTCTCCTTAAGGAATGAACTCAGGGAAACCACCTTCAAGGAGACAGTGCTTGGTTGACAAGCACAAGACAGAGGAGTAGCATACATCGATTGAGTTTATTCAGAAAACCAACAGAATCATCAGGACAGGAACCACACAGAAGAAAGATGGGAGTTGGGATGATAAGTGAGCTGGAGCCTGGTATGAGACGAGGCTCAGAGATAGGAAGAGATCCTTCATGTATAGCTTAGGGAACAAAGAAGTTTAATATAAAGCCAGCAATTTTGTTATGTGATTCACATCATGTATACAGTGTGCTCTTATGCTCACCCCTACATACCCATTTTTATCTCCCTCTTTACTATACTTAACTAAGACTTTAGGATCATCCTATGTATTGTAAGATACTTTTGAACAGTAGATCTGGGTGTCATAATCTTTTGAAAGATTTATTTAGTTTTTATTTTATTTTATGTGTGTGAGTGCTTTGACTATATTTATGTATGTGCACCACATGGATATAGTGCTGTCAGTGGTTGGAAGAGGTTGTTGAAGCCCCTGGAACTGGAGTTATAGACAGTCATGAGTAGCAATGTGAATGCTGGGAAATGAACCCAAGTCCTCTGAAAGAGCAGCGAGTGCTCTTAACCACCTCTGCAGCTCCCCGGACTCAAGTAAGTAAGCAGCCCTGGGAAAGCCTTGAAACTCAGCAGCATGAGCAGGGTTGCTATGGGTCACAATGGTTTGGATTTGGGTATGCTTGAAATGAAACCTTCAGGTCCATATGCCGGATATTGAATCAAGATAAGAGAGAAGTATCTGAATCATGATAACATTCAGGATATTTCCTTGTGTGCCTGAGTAGTGGAGGAATTTATTCAGATGAGGAGGTAGACTTGGAAAGGGGAGAATGTAGACTGTCTACACCCTCAAAGTTGTGCACTTAAAGCTGCCTCATGCAGATATGTATGCAGGCAAATGCAGCTCTCATGCCAAGGCTGGAAACACAATATCAACAACTGCATGGACTGAATTACAAGACTAGAAAGGGTGAATAAATGAAGCAAAGATTGCTCAGGACAGAGGCACGAGGCTTCCCAATATTTACAAGCCAAGAAGAAGAGACAGACTCAGGAGGTTTAAGATTGGAAGGAAGTATAAGAGAATCACAATACAGAATCTGTAGACTAATATTTTAAGAGTAGGAAGCTAGAAGACTATGTTCAACACTTGACTGAAGGGCCACAGGAAAATTTTCCAGATGAATATTTCGTGACTTGATGGGGCATGTTCAAAGAAGTGCAATGAAAATGCAAAGAATTAATAGCAATAAAGTTTGTAAGACAAGAGAAGCAAAGCAAGAACAAAAGTACACTTATGTAGCTACATTCTCATATACCATAGTTGAAGCTAACAAGCATTTTAAGAGTTGATTCTCCCTTGTTGTCCTGTCCTAGAATTAAGTAAAGTAAGCCAACATCATTGTAAGCACTTAAGCAATAGACAATTCACAGAACAGGTTAGAAAGTGGCATCTATTTATCTAAAAACAAATAGAAAAAGACTAAAGGTTCTAGAGATTGGGATTTAGACAATATGACCAAGATGATGGTACCTCTAGGGTCCAGGTAAGAGTGGGAGGTGTGAGAAATGATGGCATTGTGCAGAGGTGTTCTTTATTTTCTTTTTTATTGAAAATAGATTCTTCCTTCATACAACACATCCCAACCAAAGTTTGCCCTCACTCTACTACTCCTAGCTCCCCCAACCTCCCCTCTTTCCCAAATCCACTCCCCCTCCCTTTCCTCTTCAGAAAATAGTAGGCCTTCAAGGGACAAAAGCCAAACAGAACAAAACAAGGTACCATAAGACAAGGTGAAAGCCCCCATACTAGGGCTGGACAACTGGAAGAAAAGAGTCCTTAGAGCAAGAAAAAAACTCAGAGAGACACCACTCCTATTGTTGGGACCCTCACAAAAGCACCAAGGTAACAGCCATAACATAATAAGCAAAGGACATGGTGCTGACCCATACAGGACCCAGGTTTATCATGTTGGTCTCTGTGAGCCCTGCTTTGTTGGGTCAGTGGGTTCAAAGTGGCACTGACAGGATTCTTTTGCAGTAGGCATTGGGTGTGTCTTAGTTAGGGTTACTGTTGCTGGATGAAACACCATGATCAAAAGCAACTTAGGGAGGAAAGGGTTTATTTTACTCACAGTTCCATATAGCAGTTCATTATCAAAAGTATTGAGGGCAGGAACTCAAGCAAGACAGGAACCTGGAGGAAGGAGCTGATGCAGAGGCCATACAGGAGTGTTGCTTACAGGCTTGTTTCACATGGCTCCCTCATCTTGCTCTCTTATAGAACCCAGTGTAGCTAGAAGCTTTTATGTGTTCCTGAAGCCACTTGTAAAATAATCACTCTCAGGCTTAATATTAATTATAATTGTTTGACCAATGGCTCAGGCATATTACTAACTAGTTCTCAAAATTAAATTAACCCATCTCTACTAATCTGTGTATCTCCAACTGGCTGTGGCTTATCAGTAATGTTCTGGCATCTTATTTCTCCAGAGTCTACATGGCATCTCTCTGACTCCTTATTCTTTCTCTCTGTATCTCTGTTTGAATTTCCCACCTAACTATATTCTGTCTGGCCATTAGCCAAATCAACTTCTTTATTGACCAATGGTAATAAAACATTCACATCATTCAAAGGGGTATCCCAGATCAACCCAGGACCACCAGCCCAAAGATGGTACTACCCATGATGGGCTAGCCCCCCCCCCATTAGACACCAACTAAGAGAATGCCTTACAGCCTGATTGTATGGAGGCATTTTCTTTTCAGATGATTCTAGCTAGTGTCAAGTTGACAAATCTATCCAGCATAGAATGTTAGTAAAATTGAGGAGTAAAGCATGCCTGAGGATACTGGACTAAAATTTGGGAGGATGGAATTGCCTTGCAAACTGGGGATAAGATGCAAGAAAAGAAGGCTGAATTGCACACTGCATACAATTGGAAGGTTGGGTGTGTGTCTGTCACATGGATGGCTAGAAATAAAAGCCTAGAGTGTTGTACCTCTCATGATGACTGCTAAGAACCTTCAGAAACATGACAAATTTGCCAATGCTACTCTTTCAACTTCACCTAAAAGCTTCTCAAGTAAGATCCCTAAACACAATGGACAAAGTCCTATGGGGATGTCAAAACAAATAATACTATAAACACCCACAAATCTGTTGAGACCAAGTCTACTACCTGAGGACACTAGTACTTCTGGGAGTGTGCAAAGTGTAGCTAACCTGGGTTATTCAAAACCTTTCTTTCTGCACTTTGGACCCCTAGGGTAGTGTCACACTTAGTTAACATCTTACAGTTTCTTCACCTGGTTTTATACTCTAAGAAAAACACCAGCTAGACAGAGGGCTGTTAAGAAGTCCACACTGGGTTTTCAATAAATACACAGCATGCTGTCACAGCCACAATATTATCAACAATTAGTTAAGAGTTATTTGTTATGAATCATTGGCTAAACCTTGGCCCTCCAAAGAAAGACACTGCTTGACCCAGTTTATCTTGGGTAAATGTCTCCTGTGAAATATGACAGGGCCAGAGTCAGTCCCCAGGAAGCTGCAAGTTTTAAACTCCAAAGAAAGGATGCGGTCAATGACTCTGTGCCTGATTTGGAATCTCCGATGCAATTAATGATTCCTGCACATGTCCCTTATTAGAAGGACTCGAATAAGCACTAGAAAAGGTTTGAGCTCTAAGAGCTAATCAGGAAAAATACCACTAAGCTTTAGGGTCAGTTAATTAATAGTAAAGTCATATTTTTCACAGATTAAGTCAGGCTCTTCCTTCTGACCTCATTTAATTGCTGCTTTTAAAAATCACTGGTGTAGGGTATGCTCATGGAAAGGCATTGCAATTCAGCCATTTTCTTGAGGCATGAGGAGGACAGATCTTTAAAAGTGGCATGGGAGTGCAAATTGGCTCATCCATTGTGGAGCCATGGAGATTATGTACTGCATGGGAATGCATTTTATTGTAGACAAATACATCTGTGGTAACATAGTATTATCTTAGAAATAATCCTTTTAGCATGTGAGGGTTGCATATAGGCATGTAGATAATAATTCACATATGAAAGTATTTATTGTTGCATTATTTTTAACAGTGAATCTTAGAAGCCTAGGTGCTCAAATTAAAGAAATATTCAGATAAATAACTATTTCCTTGACAAATTACATAACACCAAAAAAGAAGGAAAAATTGCATCAAATGAATGACATAAAATATTGTTTGAATTGAGGTTTGTTAAAGTACTTTGTAAGGTCTACACCTGAATCATGCAAAGTACTTAGAAAAATGAAAATGAAAAGTGTTTGTAGACATTATTTCTTCATTGAACAATATAGGCTCTGTTTTCTTTTTCTTCCTTTGGCTTTCCTATTTAAAGTAATAACTCAACTTATTATTCAGGAAATGAATTTGTTAACCTTTCAGCATGTTTCCCTATATCTTCAACTTCTGGTCACTATAGAATCTTAAAGTTGTTCATAATCCCCGTTTTCTCATTAACCTTGTATTCATAAGGAAATATGAGCTTTACTCTTCTGAGTATGGTTGATGGTAATTGTAGAACCAGGCAATGGTGGAGCTTATGGTCCATTCTTAGAAATAAGGTCAGACACTACAGAAATGGATGTTTACTTAAATTTTTATGGGAAGTTTCCTTATTGTCACCTTTTAACATAAACATTACTACCTACTCACACTAAAGTAATTATTGCACTTTCTGGCTGATGGTTCTGAGTTTTCATAAATTATAACTGAAACATGAATCTGTTTTACTTTTCATTACCTATTAGAACAATAGGATTATAATTTCCAATATACAACAAGAGAGGATTTCTGGTCTGGGTGTCAATATCCTGTCACTGTGCTTCTTGCTTTCATTGTGAAAATGTGATAGTTGTTCCTCAGCAACTTGATGAGTTGAATTTTCAAATAACAGAAGGAGCAGACAGCGTTGGCCTTAAGGTTTTCACACAGTCTGCAATTTCTTGATTTTGACGTGGTCTTTCTACTCCTTAGAATAAAGCTAAATTGTCAGAGCCTACTGTCCATTCTCCTGTGAAGTGTTTGCTTAAACTTCATGTTAATGGAGCTGAGCTGATCAAACTACTGCCTGGATATTACCACATAATAATTCTGAGGGAAAAAGATGTTGCTGTTTTTAAATGGACAGTTTTCCTTTTGAGCAATAGGAATGTTTCCTTAATAACACAAATCAGGGAATATTTTAGCCAATATAAAATGGGCTCCGTGGATGGGGTTAGCAGATTGATGAAAATTATCTGTATTATTTTCACTTCCAGTTATCATTTTTAAAAAGCCAAATGTTTAAGAACAATTGACCATGACTTCTTTATGTTAAACATTTTCATTGCTCTTTCTAAAAGGCAAATTATTCATTGATTCTTAAGGTGCTGGATGCCTGGTTAGGCAGTGCAGTATGTTAAGATATTAAAAGCACCATTTAATCAAAACCTGTCCACATAAGGAACTAGCTTATTAACCAATATGACCTTAAGCTCATCTGCATTGGTGGCAATAATTAATCCACCTGCAAAGGCAGCAAACCATCTATTCATGTCTGTGTGCAGGACTCTGACATCAGTTCAGATGAAGTAGCATCTCTTTACCTGTGGTCCCCAAATTCATCCAAGAAGGCTTGAGAGCTTCAGAAGGGTTTCACTTCACATCCTCTGAATCAGAGTCTCTCTGAAAGTGGAGCTTTACACACACACACCATTTTGCACCTTGAATCACACCTTTACATATGAAGTTCAGCCAATGGCAGTAGATCAACTCTTGGATACAGATTTTAATGAATAAGTGAACCACCATTTTCAAGTGAAGGTGAATTATTTTAATCTATCATCACTTTATCTAAAGACAGTGGTTATTTAGGAGCAGTTTTAGATCAGTGGCAATATGCATAGGGAAATGAAGCAGTACAGAATCTACTCACTAGTGCCCTTGCATAGACACAGGCACTAGCCGGGACATTAACAGGTTGGTCATATTGATGAACCCAATGAATACATTGCCCTCCTAAGTCTCTGTATTCTATTTGTTCCTTTCTGCTTTTTGACCCATGGCAATTACATAGTTATATAACTAACTGTCTCCACACTTTTTCCTTTTCCAGACTGACCTACACTTAGAAACATAATGAATACACCCTCCAGATTTCTTTAAGATCTTTCTACATCTTCTCAAAGTTTGATAACTCTTGTCTTTATAGTGTTGAATAATATTCTATTATGTAGACATACCATCATATCTACATACTTAGTGAGGGGTATCTTGGGTACTTCAATAGTTTTGACAATTATGGATAAAGCTGTAATAAGGATTTATACACAGGTTTAAAATGTGTATTTAAGTATTCCTGTTAGCTTTGACTACTGGTAAAATATGTGGATAAACTGTGTAATGGTAATCACGTTAACACTGTTGCTACTGATGACTGTCTAATCATAGTATTTAAAGAGTTGAATCTTTAAAAATACAAGAAGTACAAACATTCCATTCTTTAGGCAGACACAGCCTCATGAACAGCCTATTGAGGATAAACAAGATAATTTCATATGCGACTTAAGCCAAAAGCCTGCTATTTGGTATGGCTCCAGTCTTGTCACCAGTGCCAAGGGCACCATTTTTATGTCAAAATACCTTTTTATTTGTGCCCAAGTGCCATCCTCACTGAGACTATATGATGTTAGATGTGTTGATAATAGAAGTCTAAAGAAATATTAAAGATACATTCCCTTAACTGACTGAGAATACTTCTGGGCATCTAGCCTCTTTTCTTATTTTTCTATTACTTCAAGATTGTGTCAAGTTGGGTGAACAAAAGCAAAAGGAAAGACAATGCAGCACAAAACTGAAAAAGAAAAACATTCTGAAGATCTTATGGAAGGAAAGTATTTTATCTTGTATTTTTAGAAGACTACTGTTTTTATTAAAATCTTTTAAAAATCAAAATATAATCATGCTACTTCCCCCATTTCATCTACCTTGTAGGGAGCCGTCCCTGCATTCTCCATTACAATGATGGCGCCTGCAGGCACTGAATGTAAACAAGATTATTGCGCAGGCGCTGGGTAATTTTCCATTCCTTGATCTCTGCCTATTCCGTGGCGTTATATGGCCTGATGAGCTGCAGCCAATCATAGGGTGACACGTCCCAGGCGGCGGCTGCCAGCCTTTATTAGGGGATGGGATTCTTGGCTCGGGGTCTCCGCTCTGGTAAGCTTATGCTCTCCTCTCAAGACGCATTAAAAGCTTTACTGCAGAAGGATCCGAATGTCCTGTGTCGTTCTTGCTGGCGAGGCGATAGCGTGGGACATCTGGTGCCGAAACCCGGGAACTTGTTAACATCGCCGGCACTGCGGAGACCCCTCTAACGGGGCGGATTCAGAACTGCAGGGTGGTAAGTTCGGAGAGGTATGCTTTATTCTGACACCTTCTTTTTTGACTTTGTTTTTAATTTGTCACCACTATGGGATAAAAAAGCCTTAATTCTAGTCTTTATTCTTCTTTTGTTCACATTGGTCTTATATTATGCCCACCGTGGCTGGTGTTCCAGTTCGCGACCAAGCTTACCCCAGGTAGCCTCCAGCATAATGGGCTCTGCAAAACAGAGAGACCTAATTAAAAACTGTCTAGAGATTGAGGCTTGCCGTCCCATGGTAGCAGAGAGTCAAAAAACACTTAAAGAGGTACAGGATAATATATCAGAAACCAAACGAGATGAGAGATTAGGAACTCAAAAAAGGAAGGACATGTCTAAGGAAAAAGGCCCTCCCCAGGATACAAAAAAAGGGGGAGAGAAAATAGGGAATAACCGGTCACACCCCAGTAAATTTAAGAGAAATAAAGACTCAAAACCTAGCCTCTACCCTATGGTGAAACTAGAGGCCTTGGAGCTGAGCAACTCAGACTCTGAGATTTTAGACTCTAGCGAGGAAGCAGAGCTAGAGGAGGAGGCAGCACGATATAAAGAGGACAGATACCACCCCGATAGATATCGGCTGCCAAAAGTGAAAGCAAATATGAGGCCATCGCCTGTTAATCCAGCGGGTGTACTTCCATCAGCACCCCCATTATTTGGTACTGACTCCTTTTTACCATTAGAGGAGCGGAGGAAACTACAGATGGCTTTCCCAGTCTTTGACAGGGGAAAACCAAACAAAAGGAGGGAATGGGAGCATCCTTACCTTCGGTGCCAAGAGTTGCAATATCCATGGCACTCTTTACCCTTAATTTTCTAAACATTGACGCTCAGGGCCATACTGCGGCCGAGTGCCAGACCTCAGAACCTGAAAGGCCAAAGGAAATGGTAAAATGGAAAGATATCTTAACTGGTCTTTGGAGAGGCCCGGATCCTATTCTCATAAGATCCAGGGGAGCTATATGTGTTTTTCCACAGGATGAAGAGAATCCCCTGTGGATCCCAGAAAGACTCACCCGAAGAGCCCCTTCGGACCTTCAAAAGTCGGAACTCCACCCTCTCCCCGGGAGTTGAGAGCCACTATTATCCAGATTAACTCCTGTCCTTGACGGAGGGATTGTCATCATGGATCGCTTCAGCTGTCTCCTATTTTAAGGAATGGGTGGGGATGGGATTGTTTGGTGCAGCCGTTTGCTGCGGATTGATGTTGCTTCTCTGGCTGGTCTGTAGGCTCAGGGCTCAAACTAAGAGAGACAAGGTGGTTATCGCCCAAGCGCTTGTAGCTTTGGAACAAGGGGCTTCCACTGATATTTGGCTAACTATGCTTAAGCAATAGGCCGCCGGCCAGACAGCTCTTGCACACCCGGAGCCTAGGCTCATTGCACAGGGTAGAGTGTCTGGTTTGAGCAGCCCATGAGGGATGTTGAGCAAGGCATCACACAGAGAGTTGCCCAGGATGCAGGCTTCTCTGGGAGGCATGTTGTCCTACATAAGGGTTGCCTGCCCTAGTCTCCCTTTCCCAAAAAAACGACAGAGGACAGGTCAAGAGCACTTCGGGTCAAGCTAACAGCCTGATGGCGACTCTTGTACACAGTCTTAATGTTTGATTGGGAAGGTACAACCTCTGCCTCTATCCCTCAACATATGGGTGACCTATTTGCTTGTAAAAATATAAAGCCTTATCATTAATTAATAAAAAAAGGGGGAGATGTAGGGAGCCGTCCCTGCATTCTCCATTACAATGATGGCACCTGCAGGCACTGAATGTAAACAAGATTATTGCACAGGCGCTGGGTAATTTTCCATTCCTTGATCTCTGCCTATTCCGTGGCGTTATATGGCCTGATGAGCTGCAGCCAATCATAGGGTGACACGTCCCAGGCGGCGGCTGCCAGCCTTTATTAGGGGATGGGATTCTTGGCTCGGGGTCTCCGCTCTGGTAAGCTTATGCTCTCCTCTCAAGACGCATTAAAAGCTTTACTGCAGAAGGATCCGAATGTCCTGTGTCGTTCTTGCTGGCGAGGCGATAGCGCGGGACACTACCTTAAACCATTTCCTCTCTATCCCCCCCATGTCCCATTACTCCCTCTAAAATTGATAGCCTCTTTTTTGGCTTGTTATTATTTCATATATATATATAATAATATATATATATATATATATATAATATATCTTATTATACTTAGTTTAGTGTCACTTGTGGTTTATGATTTCAGGGCTGACCACTTGGTATTGGATAACCAAATAGGGGGCTCATTTCTGTGAGAGGCTAATGTTCCCTCTGCCTGTGGTATTGGGACCCCTGTGAGACTTTTCTCCTTGCTAGTCAGCATTTCTATGGATATTATAATTAGTGATCCTGCCTAGGCAGCCATATTGTTGGGGTATCATGGATGTGACTTCCCTGTCATTTGCAGGGGTCACAATCTCACAGCAGACTTCCTGGTCCTCTTGCTCCTACGTTCTTTCTGCTCCCTCTTCTGAGATGTTCCCTGAGCCTGAGGCGCAGGAGTTGCACAGTAGATGTATCCATTGTCCCTGGGCTCCACACTACCTGTTTGTCTCTGTATTATCACCACTTATAGCCTTCTATAGTAGTCTCTACTGCCAAGAAAAGCTTTTCTGATGAGGGAGGGCAGCTACACTTGCCTGTGAGTATAAGAGTAAGTATTTAGAATGCAGTTAAAAATTATGCTGATCTACTAAAGTGAAGGTTAGATTCTCTTCTAAGATCTATGACCTCACTCACTAGATCTTGATAGTTTGCTAGGTTTCCAGCAGCAGGCATAATTTTCTTCCTGTTGTTGTCTGCTAATATGCCACTATTGCATCTTTAGGGAAATCTTGCCATCTTGATCATTATTATAGGTCATTGGCCTCACAGCTGGAGAGGAACATTGATAGCTTCCTTCCCTGTAGTCTGCATAGTACTTTCTGCTAACATGAAAGCTAGACCACAGAAGGAGGCTTCCAGGTTAGAAGTAAAGTATTTTAGATCCCCCTCCCCCAAGTCTCTATTATTTCTAGTCTTATTGCTTCTTTACGTTTAGCCAGGCTCAACACTTGCTGATAAGTTGTTCAATCATGACTGTCTGAAGGCAAGCACTTAATAGTTATCTTTTAGACAACAATACAACTAAGCATTGTTTCATTATATGATAGCATTTCTTGAATTAAAAAAAATCCCCATTTTCTGTGTAAATGTGGAAAAGCACATCTCTACAGCCATGAAACAATATGTCATTCTTCTTTCACCCACTCTTCAATCTTTCTTAGGAAATCCTGTGACCCACATTACCATGCAGGAATTATTTCTTTTTTGATCAAAACCATAAAGCCCTTTCTATCTATGAACATTTCCATATAATAAAACTTGGCATTTCTCATCAATGCCATTTATAGTCCATTTTATAAAATATAAATGCATGTCAAAAATGTGCATCATCTGAAAATAAAAGGAAGAAACCCTATACCTATCAGTAGATACTATAATGGGCTTATAAAAAAAAACACAAACAAACAAACAAAACCTTGGTGTCTGGTAGCCTGCTAAGCCTGGAAAACTTCCCAGTTGCAATTGCTATAGATACAAAATAGATGCCAATTTTGAAGACACCCAGAAAATGCTAAAATATTACATGAGCAATGCCTCTCATTGAATATAGGATAACACAGTCACAGTTTAAACACAGATCATTAGAAGTGATCTCATGTTTTCACAATTTGAAGCTCTGACTTGCAGCATAGCTCACAACCATATTTATATCAGAAAGTGCTGATATTGATTTACAAAATGGTCACTATTCTAGGTAGCAGTTACCTTTGGGATATCACAGGATTTTCATTGTTACAAATACTGGGAGAATTCTGATAGGAATTCTATTTACTAAGCTGGACTAATTAGATCTAAGCTGTTACCAAGGCTCTGAGGAGTGTGTGGGGAAGAGAAAGGAGGGCTCCTGTGAGCTCTCTAAGTCCCCAGTAATACTCGTGGTTGACTGGTCTGCTTAGCCAACCTGAAACCACATTGTCATGTTGGACACATTAATTGGAGGACTCAGTAATTTGTAAGAAATTGTTAGTGCCCTTAAGAAGGTGATTGAAAACTCCAAATTGTGGAACTGGGATGAACCAGGTCTTTCGGATTATCTCCTAGAATCCACCTGGAGGTCCTTACCATTTTCATTTTTTCATTATTAGGACTCCAATACCCAAGCATTGGATTCTTCCCTGGCACACATCAGTCTCTGGAAGACGACAAGAAGAATCTTGTCATCAGACACATAGGGGTTATGAGTGACAATAAAATCTCTGTAGGTTTAGTCTAAGGTTACCTATGGAAATGAAGTATCACATTCATAGCAATGCTACCTACCAATGTGTTTGTGACTGAATGGTGGGATTTTTGTCCTCTGCATCAGAAACTTACAATGAATCTGACTGAGGAAGCCTCCACCTCTGCAGGGACACTTATAAGAACTTATATATTAACCGTTTTGTAGGTATCCATCATTTTCTGTCCACTATAAACATTTAGTAATTACAAGAATGATATTCTTCATTTTTGCAGATGGCTTTCTCAGCTATACCTCTCCTTCACCATAGATACAAAGCTAAGTTTAAGGCCAGCCCATTGATGAAACCGGGACCATTAGGAAAGCTTGGGGAAGCTGAATATTATATGGGAAAGAGAAAGAACAGTCTGCCATGGAAGAAGGTAGATTCTGATGATGGGGCCCTTCGTTGGAATCTATACATTGTAAGGAGTCTTCCCCTTTGTTCTGTATCATGCATAGACAGTATTATAATATATTACATAAACAACTTACTACTATTTCATAAATGGAGTTGTGTCATATCAACTTGGATAAACTCAAATGTTTGCCCTTAGCATGTAACATAAGAAAGCAAGACTAGGCATTTTCTCAATTATTTGTCAGAAAAATACACAAATCAGTCTAATTTCAGAGGAGCTTGATGATGCTGAAGGAATAGGGGTGTCAAGAACTAAAGCAAATTGATGTGGAAATATTTGGGCTTCTCAGGATCATACTGAATTTCATGAAGATGATAAAGAGAAAAAGACTAACAAGGAGCAAGGATTTTTGCAAAAGTAAAAGTTGCTGTGAGTTTGACATCATATCTAACTTATTTTTCCCTGTTAATCTATTCTTAGCATAGCTTTAAAAGAAGTAGGCACCACTTCTCAAATATTGCAACCAACTAAATACCAATCAAAGATAAATTGTAAACAACCTAGGTAAAGCATAAATTCAAGATTCCTGACCATCTTAACATACCTGATTAATCCAACAAGAATGGCTTTGCCTTGGTATCACCAAAGTGCAGATATATTCTGTACTGCATGGATGTTTGGTTGAGGCTTAGGGAATTAAAGAGCAAATGACTGAAAAGAGTGAATAGTTTCAATCTGTTCTAGTGTACCTTGTACACTCATGTACCACATACAGGATTTGCTTTTCCAGATCACACTGCTGAGTAAGGACTCTATACACAGGGGTTTTTTTTTGTTGTTGTTGTTGTTGTTTGTTTTTTTTTAAATTTATTTATTAGTTCTACTTAGGGAACAAGCTTGTTTCACATGTAAGTCCCTTCTTCCTCTCCCTCCCCTCACCCCCATCCTCCTCCCCCACCCCCAACCTACCCCCCACCCCATCCACCCACCACTCCCCAGGCAGGGTAGGGCCCTCAATGGGGGCTCTGCAAAGTCCACCAAATCTTCCTGTGCTGGTCCTGGGCCCTTCCCCATGTGTCCAGGGCCAGAGTGTAACCCTTCACATGGGATGGGCTCTCAAAGTCCCTTCTTGCACCAGGGAAAAATACTAATCCACCACCAGAGGCTCCCTGGAGTGCAGAGGCCTCCTTATTGACATCCATGTTCAGGGGTCTGGATCAGTCTTGTACTGGCCTCCCCGACAGCATCTGGGGTCAATGTGCTCTCCCTTGTTCAGGCCAACTGTTCTTGTGGGTTTCTCCAACCTGGTACAGACCCCTTCGCTCTTCATTCCTCTCTCTCTTCTAAATTCCCGATTTCAGCTCAGTGTATATCTGTGGATGTCTGTCTCTGCTTCCATCAGCCACTGGGTGAGGACTCTAGGATGGCATAAAGAGAAGTCATCAATCTCATTTTAGGGGAAGGGCTTTTAGGTAATCCTCTCCACCATTGCCTGGATTGTCAGATCGTGTCATCCTTGTAGGTCTCTGGAGATCTCCCTGGTTCCAGATCTCTTCTTGGACCTATAGTGGCTCCCTCTGATATGGTGTCTCTCATCTTGCTCTCTCTCCTCTATTCTTCCCCCACTCAATATTTCTGCTCTTCCATTTCCTTTCCTCTACTCCTCTTCTCTTGCTCTTATTGTAGCAGCTCCCTCCCCCCTCCCCTCATGCTCCCAATTAGTTCAGGAGTTCATGCCACTTCCAATTCATGGGGACCATTTATCCCTTAAAGTCCTTCATGTTTCCTGGTTTCTTTGGTGAAGAGGATTTTAGGCTGATAATCCTTTGCTCTATGTCTAAAATTCAAATATGAGTGAGTACATACCATGTTTGTCTTTTTGTGACTGGGTTACCTCACTCAGGAAGGTTTCTTCTAGTTCCATCCATTTGCCTGCAAATTTCAAGATTCCATTGCTTTTTTCTGCTGAGTAGTACTCCATTGTATAAATGTACCACATTTTCTCAATCCATTCTTCAGTTGAGGGGCATCTAGGTTGCTTCCAGGTTCTGGCTATTACAAACAATGCTGCTATGAACATGGTTGAACATATGTCCTTGTTGTATGAACATGCACTATTTGGGTATATACCCAAGAGAGGAATGGCTGGATCTTGAGGTAGACTGATTCCCATTTTTCTGAGCAACCGCCATACTGATTTCCAGAGTGGTCTTACAAGTTCGCACTCCCACCAGCAATGGAGGAGTGTTCCTTTTTCTCCACATCCTCTCCAGCATAGATTGTCACTGGTATTTTTGATTTTAGCCATTCTGACAGGTGTGAGGTGGTATCTCAGAGTTGTTTTGAGTTGCACTTCTCTGATGGCCAATGATATTGAGCACCTTCTTAAGTGTCTTTCAGCCATTTCAGATTCCTCTGTTGAGAATTCTCTATTTAGTTCTTTACCCCACTTTTTAATTTCATTGTTTGGTGTTTTGGTGGCTAGCTTCTTGAGCTCCTTATATATTTTGGAAATCAGTCCTCTGTCAGATGTGGGATCGGTGAAGATCTTTTCCCATTCTGTGGGTGGTCGTTTTATCCTGCTGACTGTTTCCTTTGCCTTACAGAAGCTTCTCAGTTTCAGGAGGTCCCATTTATTAATTGCAGACCTCAATGTCTGTGCTACTGGTGTAATGTTCAGGAAGCTGTCTCCTGTGCCAATTAGTTCAAGGGTAATTCCCACTTTCTCTTCTAGAAGATTCAGTGTGGCTGGATTTATGGTGAGATCTTTGATCCATTTGCACTTAAGTTTTGTGCATGGTGACAGGTATGGATCTATCTGCAATTTTCTGCATGTCCGAATCGAATCCAAATGTACCAGCACCATTTGTTGAAGATGCTATCTTTTTTCCATTGTATAGATTTAGCACCTTTGTCAAAAATAAGGTGTTCATAGGTGCGTGGGTTAATATCAGGGGTTTCAATTCGATTCCATTGGTCTATCTGTCTATTTTTGTGCCAATACCAAGCTGTTTTCACTACTATGGCTCTATAGTAGAGCTTGAAGTCAGGGATGGTGATGCCTCCAGAAGATCCTTTGTTGTAAAGAGTTGTTTTAGCTATCCTGGGTTTTTTATTTTTCCCTATAAAGCTGAGTATTGTTCTTTCAATGTCTGTGAAAAACTGTGTTGGGATTTTGATGGATATTGCATTGAATCTGTAGATAGCTTTTGGCAGGATTGCCATTTTTACTGTTAATTCTACCTATCCAAGAGCATGGGAGATCTTTCCATTTTCTGGTATCTTCTTTAATTTCTTTCTTTAAAGTCTCAAAGTTCTTATTGTACAGGTCTTTCACTTTTTTGGTTAGTGTTACCCCAAGATATTTTATGTTGCTTGTGGATATTGTGAAAGGTGATATTTCCCTGATTTCTTTCTCATTGGATTTATCATCTGTATATAGTAGGGATACTGATTTTTTTGAGTTAATTTTGTATCCTGCTATCTTGCTGAAGGTTTTTATCAGCTGTAGGAGTTCCCTGGTAGAGTTTTTCGGGTCACTAATGTAGACTATCATGTTGTCTGCAAATAGTGAAAGTTTGATTTCTTCCTTTCCAATTTGGATTCCTTGGATCCCCTTTTATTTTCTTATTTCTCTAGCCAGAATTTCAAGTACAGTATTGAAGAGTTATGGAGAGAGTGGATAGCCTTGTCTTGTTCCTGATTTTAGAGGAAACACTTTGAGTTTCTCTCCATTTAGTTTGATGTTGGCTATTGGTTTGGTGTATATTGTGTTTTTCATGTTTAGATATGTTCCTGTTATTCCTGTTCTCTTCAAGATCTTTATCATGAAGGGATGTTGGATTTTGTCAAAGGCTTTTTCAGCATCTAGTAAGATGATCATATGGTTTTTCTTTTTCAGTTTGTTTATATGGTGGATTACATTAATGGATTTTCGTCTGTTGAACCATCCTTGCTTCCCTGGGATGAAGCCTACTTGATCATGGTGGATGATTTTTTTGATATGTTCTTGGATTCGGTTCGCCGAATTGAGTATTTTTTTATTGAGTATTTTAGCATTGATGTTCATGAAGGATATTGGTCTGTAGTTCTCTTTCTTACTCATATCTTTGTGTGGCTTGGGTATCAAAGTGATTGTAGCCTCCTAGAAAGAGCTTGGCAATATCCCATCTGCTTCTATTGTGCGGAACATTTTGAGGAGTACTGGAATTAGCTCTTGTCTGAATTTATGGTAGAATTCTGCAGTGAAGACATCTGGCCCTGGGTTTTTTTGGTTGGGAGGCTTTTGATGACTGCTTCTATCTCATTAGGGGTTATAGGTCGATTTAAACGGTTTATCCGATCCTGATTTAATTTTGGCAAGTGATATTTACCCAGAAAGCTGTCCATTTCCTTTAGATTTTCCAATTTTGTGTAGTACAGGTTTTCAAAGTATGACCTGAAGATTCTCTGGATTTCCTTAGTGTCTGTGGTTATATCTCCTTTTTCATTTCTGATTTTGTTAATTAGCATTCTCTCTGTCTGCCTTTTGGTTAGTTTGGCTAGAGGTTTGTCTATCTTATTGATCTTCTCAAAGAACCAACTCTTTGTTTCATTGATTCTTTGTACTGTTTTCCTAGTTTCTACTTTGTTGATTTTGGTTCTCAGGTTGATTATTTCCTGGTGTTTACTCCTCCTTGGTGTGTTTGCTTCTTTTTGCTCTAAAGCTTTCAGTTGTTCTGTCAATTCTCTAATGTGACTTTCCTCCAGTTTCTTCATGTGGGCACTTAGTGCTATGAACTTCCCTCTTAGCACTGCTTTCAGAGTGTCCCATAAGTTTGGGTATGTTGTGTCTGCATTCTCATTAAATTCTAGGAAGTCTTTAATTTCTTTTTTTATTTCTTCCTCAACCCAGGAATAGTGCAATTGGGTGTTATTCGTTTGCCATGAATATGTAGGTGTTCTGCAATTTGTATTGCTGTAGAATTCTAGCTTTAATGCATGGTGATCTGATAAGATATAGGGTGTTATTTCAATTCTTTTGTAACTGTGGAGGTTTGCTTTGCTGCCAACTATGTGGTCAATTTTTGAGAAGGTTCCATGTGATGCTGAGAAGAAGGTATATTCTTTTGTGTTTGGATGGAATGTTCTATAGATATCTGTTAAACCCAGTTGGTTCATAACTTCTGTCAGATCCTTTGTTTCTTTGTTAAGTTTCTGTCTGGTGGTCCTGTCTAGTGGCATAAGGGGGCATTGAAGTCTCCTACTATAAGTGTGTGTGGTTTTATGTGTGGTTTGAGCTTTAGTAATGTTTCTTTTAAAAATGTGGGTGCCTTCATATTTGGAGCATAGATGTTCAGGAGTGAGACTTCATCTTGATGGACTTTTCCTGTGATGAGTATGAAATGCCCTTCTTCATCTCTTTTGATTGATTTTAGTTTAAAGTCTAATTTGTTAGATATTAGAATTGCTACACCAGCTTGTTTCTTGAGCCCATTTGATTGGAAAATCTTTTCCTATCCTTTTACTCTGAGGTATCGCCTGTCTTTGAAGTTGAGGTGTGTTTCTTGTAAACAGCAGAAGGATGGATTCTGTCTTTGTATCCATTCTGTTAGCCTATATCTTTTTATGTGTAAGTTAAGACCATTGACATTTAGGGATATTAATGTCCATTGTTCATTGGTTCTTGTTTGTTTTGGATTTATTGTTGGTGGGGTCATTGTGTGTGGATTTCACCCTCCTGTTTCTTTTTGTGTTTGGGAAAATTAGATTATCTATTGCCTGTGTTTCTGTGAGTGTAGTTATGTTCAGTGGGTTGGAGTTTTCCTTCCAGAACCCTCTGTAGTGCTGGATTTGTGGATATGTATTGTTTAAATCTGTTTTTGTCATGGAATATCTTGATTTCTCCATCTATTGTGATTGAAAGTTTTGCTGGGTTCAGTAGTCTGGGTTGACATCCATGCTCCCTTAGTGCTTGTAGGATATCTATCCAAGACCTTCTGGCTTTCAAAGTTTCCATTGAGAAGTCGGGTGTGATTCTGATTGGTTTGCCTTTGTATGTTACTTGGCCTTTTTCCTTTGCTGCTCTTAATATTTTCTCTTTATTCTCTAGATTTGGTGTTTTGATTATTATGTGTCTGGCAGGGTGGAGGGGACTGCTTTTTGTGGTCCAGTCTGTTTGGTGTCCTGTAAGCTTCTTGTACTTTCATAGGCATATCTTTTTGTAGGTTGGGGAAGTTTTCTTCTATGATTTTGTTGAATATGTTTTCTGTACCTTTGAGCAGTGTTTCTTCACCTTCTTCTACACCTATTATTCTTAGGGTTGGGCTTTTTATGGTGTCCCATATTTCCTGGATATTTTGTGTTAGTGATTTGTTGGACTTGAGGTTTTCTTTGGTTGATGAATGTATATCCTCTAGCGAGTCTTCAATAGCTGAGATTCTCTCTTCCATCTCTTGAATCCTATTGTTTATACTCACACCTTTAGTTCCTGATCGTTTATCCAGCCTTTCCATTTCCAGCATTGACTCATTCTGTGTTTTCTTTATTGTGTCTATTTCAGCTTTCATGCTTTGAACTGTTTCAAGAACTTCCTTCACTTGTTTGGATGTTTTTTCTTGGGTTTCTTTAGATTCTTTAGGAAATTTTTTATTTCTTGAATTTTTTGGTTTGTCTTTTCCTCCATTTCTTGTAATTTTTTGTTTGCTTTTTCTTCTATTTCTTTAAGGGACTTTCTTGTTTCCTCTATAAAGGTCTATATCATCTTGCCGAGATAATATTTGAGGTCCATCTCAACTTCATGCTCTGTGTTGGGCTTTTCAGATCTTGCTGGAGTGGAGTCCCTAGATTCTGGTGGTGTCATATTGGTCTTTCTGTTGTTGAGTGAAATCTTATTCTGTCTTCTTCCCATATCTTCTTCTAGTGGGTGCAGTGGGGTCTCTCTATCTCCTCTTGTGACCCAGTGGTGTGTGGGGGCCAGGAATTCAATGTCCACAACTCGGGATGGTCTTGCCTCTCCTGGTAGTCTCCTCACTCGTTGTGGATCATTTGGCAGAAAGAGATGGAAGAGTAGGGGTGTTTCCAGATCCAGGGAGCTCCTCCTTGTCTGTGTGTGTCTACCCCAAGCAGGCTTGTGCAGGCCCGGGGAGGTCGGGGTGAATGATGGTTTGGAGAGGGGTTGGGTAAGGACAGAGACTCACTCACCTAATTCCTGGGTTGGGCAGCGGAAAGGGATGGAAGAGTGGGGTGCTACCAGATTCAGGGAGCAGGGAGCTTCTCCCTGCCTGGGCATGTCTACCCCAAGCCAGCAGGCACAGGCTGGGGGGAGTGGAGGGGGTGGTCGGGGTGAGTGATGTTTTGGGCAGGAGTCGGGTAAGGGCAGAGGCTCACTCACCTCGTTCCTGGGTTGGTTGGCAGAAAAAGCTATACACAAGTTTTTAACCAAGTCTCCAATACAATAGACTGGAGGTACCCAGGGAACTGTGCAGGCCACATCATAATTTTCCTGTGCGCCAAAATGAGCTGCCATTGCAAAGATTTAACACAACTTTAGCTTCATCAGCATTGTAAATCTAACCCAGAGGTAAGCCCATCTCCCAGAGTGGAACCATCAATGTAGCAAGGAAATGGACCCTTTTAATCCCCAAAGGAAAACACTTGGTCTCTTGGTAGAATCCTTGCTGGCCTCCTGTTTCTGTAGCTCTGTCTTTAGCTGCCCTTCACTTATGCCTTTTTCTGCATTTGTCAGATATAGTATTGTTAGACAGTAGTTCTGGACTCATAAATACCTTATAGTATGACTGAGAACCTAAGCAATTCTAAAGAATATTAACAAAATATACTTAAAATTCAAAGTCACACTTGGACATGCTAAATGACAAAGACAGGGTAAGAATGTAAAAATGTCCCTCCTCTTTAGAGTGATGAGGTACAGGGCTTTGAGATTGAGATGGAATGAAGGGATGGATGGGTCATGAGAACCTGGAGCTTCCTGAGTCAATTTCTGACTTGGTTTCACTCTGCACATGAGAATAAATGTTGGAAAGAAAACATTTTTGAGACAGGTACAGGGTTCAGGGGATCAAATTGCATCATTACTTCTTATTTCATTTACATGTGGCGTTTAGGCTTAGTCACTGTAGGGGCTTTGAACTGCTCTTGCCACTCAGAAGTCTTGGTTTTCCCACTCATTCTCCTCTGCTTTTCAGTATCAAGAGGGTCTGCAGCATGTAGGGAGGGGGACACACAACTGCCAATGGAAAGCTTGTGTGCTTGTCTTTATACGGTTTGGATTATTCTGTCATTGAAAGTATTTCAGGCTCAAAATATTCTCCTTCACTTTTGAAACACCAAAAAGGTTTCATATTTAGAAAAAAATCTTTTAAGAAACTCCAAATAAATGGCTTCATGATTTTATTTCTCTTGCATACTAAAATGCACTAGATGCTTACTAGCCTTTGGGCACATTAACACATACAATAGAAAGACAGACAGACTCTGCCATTTTAGTTAACACTCTGGCAGTCAATCTACAAACAAAGCACAGCTATAGACCTCCCCTGGGAATTCCCCTCTTTTCTTTCTGTGCATTGTTACACGGGTTTTGATTGTCTGAACAACAAGTTGCCATTTCTGAGAGACCCCATTTTTCTTGCAGATGTCAGAAACAGGTTCATCTTAAGAGGACAAACCCGAAAGAGAAGCTGCCATCTGGAAACACAACACAGATAGCCCAGCAGGACAAAACACTCTGAAGTTAACCATGTTTACACATTTAGTGGGCTTTGCAATTCAAGACCAGCTTTGGGCAACATGCCTGTTAGATAACATTCCTCTGACTCTAATAATTTCTTGAATTAAAAATGTTATGAATTAGGAAATATATTACCAAATTAGAACAGGTAAAATCTAAATTTCTAAAATAGGCATTAAAAGGAAAACTGTGAGTGAGATTGTAACCAGATTTTCAAGGTAGATACATAGACTTCATATTATATTATTTTCAGTGATATGTCAGCTAGATACACATACAGTTCATGTATTAGCATTTCCTTCACCTTCAGCTTGTCAAGAAAAAAAACATTTCCATTATGAAATATTGGGTACTATACTTTTGTTATCTTACAAATTTTATCATATAAATGGGTTCATTTTCTTGAGAATATTCCTGTTAGGAAAATATTACTGAACTTAACCATAATACCAGAAAGAGGCAGCCATATCTTCTGAGCCCCTAACTCATGCTAATCACCAACATTTATTAATTGAGAGTCTACAATGTTCTGAGATCAGGCTAGTTTTTGAAATGCACTGGGGAATAAAAAAAAATTGGCCTTTCTTTAAAGGATATGATCTTTAAACAATGGAAATTAAGATACTATTTATTTTAAAAATCAAGCATATTTAAAATGCATTTGTAAAGCAAAATGAATTTAAAATGAATATACCAAGAAACAAATAAATATTTTGAGATATGTTTTCCCAGTTACTATTTCCCAGTTACTATTGTTACTATACTCATTTTATGGTGGTAAAACTGACATCCCAGGATTTTTAATGGTTCATTGAGAAAACTGCCCTGTTAGAGGGGACTATCAAAAACCCATGCAAGCTAAATATCTCTTTCACCATATAGATATAGGGAAGAGATATCCATTGCTTCAGAATGCAGCACCCATGGTGCCTCATTTAAAACCTATCAAACAAAGTAAAGGTGTGATTGTGTCTGGAACCCAAGAAAGACAAATTTTAGGTGAGACCTAAAGACATCAGGTTACAGAATAATGAAAGTGGCTTCATACCCTCTTCCTCCTGGGTGGGAATTCTCCTGGAAGAGACTAGAGGATGACTCTGCATTCCTTTGTTGGCATCGATTATGGCTCAGGTGAAGTTTCAAGAAATTAGTTTCAAGCCAGCTTACTAGTTGATGCTGTTCTGATCTTAAGTCATTTTTCCTTTGGATTTTTGCCTTTTACACCTGTTTCATCTGACTAAATCCTACCATATTTCACTGTCCCAGTTAGATTCCTATTGGGATAATATATCATGACCAACCAAAAGAAAAGTTTTATTTGGCTTACACATCCTGATGACACTCCATCTTTAAAGGAATTTAAGGCAGGAACTGGAGCGGAGACCATGAGGAATTGTACTTACCAGCTTGCTTCCCCTGGTTCCCTCAGTTACTTTTTTATATCTCTTAGGACTGCCTGCTAAGGGTGTGGTACTACTTACAGTGGACTGAGACCTCACACATCAATCTTCTTTCAGATTGTCTGTCAGGCAACTCCATGGGATGATTCCTCAACTGAGGTTCCCTCTTCCCATGTGATTCAAGCTTGTGTCAACTTGACAACAAAAGATATTCACTCATTATCTATCCTAACATAGTCAGTTTTCTAGTCCTGGGGACCTACTTTGCAGAACATGGGACTGGATCTATTTTCCCAAGTTCTAGTGTTCTGATGCTTAACTGAAGCCCAAGTCTCTCGGGTAAACACAGCCCCTACTGAACTTCCTACTTCCCCTTCCTCAGTCCACCTGCAGCCCTGTGAGGGCTGCTTCACCTTCTGCTTTTCAGAGTTGGGTATCCCGAATGTCCTTAATGTGCTTCAGTCATATTATGACCTCAGGAGCTCAACATGAAGCTACAAATTGGTTTTAGTCATGGATCAAGGATATTTTAGGCTGCCTTGTGACTGTCACATTGAATAAACTTGCTCCTCGCAAAACTATTGGGAACTCATTGAGCACTGTGTTTTTTAACATGTGACCTCTGGACCATCCAGATTCAACTGTTTACTCTTTATGGATTTCCATATGTTCTATTGATATTACAATCTTCATTTATCCCATATGAAAATTGGTAAGGATTGAACTTAGCTCATATAACTGTGAAAGGCTTGAGTGGATTACGTGCGTAGAATATTGACTGTGTAGCCTTACACAGCAGAATTAATAAATTTCTTTTCTCATTGCTATCTTTTCATTCTAATTTACTCACATCCCAATAGACAGGAATGACTATATTTTTGCATCACTGAATCAGGGCTCAGTTCTAGGACACCCTAGATGGCATCTTGATGTCTGTCCCTGAGTTTTTTTTTTATCTTTTTCTTTTCTTCAGAGACTTGAAAATCCAAACACTAGCATAGAATAATTGTTCCCCTAAACTTGTAGCTTCTAAGAAACATCACCATTCCTTAGAGATTTCTGAATAGAGTGATTTTGTGGGTCTATATAGGGAGGAAGCAGATATTTCAGCTGTAGTTTAGTGCCACTTCACATAGTTTGTGACTCTCGACGTAGCCTCAGCAATGGTGCTGCCCTTGGGCTGCCAGTTTTTGTTACTGACTCCTTCAGCCAACTGCACTGAGATACTTTGCCCAAATTCTTTGGGTCTTTGCTACTCACCACTTTCTCTCTGATTTGTAAAGGGTATCTTCCTCATTATTGTGGCTCTTCCAGAACTGTAAGGAAAGCTGGTTTGGGTGTGACATCGACTTTCTTCCCAATGATATATACAGCCTTATCCTTCAGGCTCAGCCTGTAAGGCCTTACAGACGACTTTCCCCGGGAGCACTCATTTCAGGAGCCCTGCAATCCCCACCTGTGATCTTGCTCAGCATTTTCACCTGTGCTCCCACTTGCCTAATTGCTTGAGTTCAAATCGTGGTTCAAGATCTTTCTGGTATAACTCAGGGCATGTAGCTGTTTTCCAAATGGTCTATACTAATAAACATTTTACCTGACAAAATCAGAGTGATTCATTTAAGGTTAAGAAAACATAATAAACAAGACAATTAGATCACTGTCCTCAGTTTACAACCTACTGGAAAAGAGAACCGATAAAGAGGTAAAAATCATTACAGATATGACAGGCCAGATGCAGCAAATACACAGGGTGTTATGCCAGGCAAAGGTAGCATTTGGGCAAAGACTATAAAGATGAGAAAACAAGCCACCTCTATGGAGAGTTGTGTGTCTATCCTTGAAATTAGAATTTCCTTTTAAGTACTATCTTTAAGAACCCAGGTCTGAAAGGGGAGGATGGTAGAGCCTGCTGTTCCGGTGCGTTCTCAGCCAGCTGTGTGAGAATGGCACAGCGAATGGTGTTGAATCTGGGTAACAAGTCTGCTGGGTATTGATGCTGCCCATCTATAGGGATATGATCATGGCTCTGTGATCCAGGTACACACACTCCTGTTTCTCCTTGTAAGAAGTCAGAGGAGACAGAAATCTCCCTCTACACTGCTTGGTCCCAGTTCCAATTGTTGATTCACTTACCCACCCTGGCTCAGATAACCTAATCTACCTTCTTATTATTTCTTCTCACCTATCACCTTGTGCTTCTAGCATTTAACAGCCCCTAACTTATCTGCTCCGTATCCCTGGGGATCCTGAAGGGTTTTCTGTTTGTGTATTATCTTTTCTTATTTTTAACTTCTGAACATGAATTCATTTGTTTCCTGCCAATATCTGTCATTTCAAAGATTTCATGTACAAAGGGCCAATTTAGCTCATGCTGAGCTCACAATGTTGAGTGGGAGGATTCCAAACATGCAATGGGAAATATTAGTAGGTACATGTTTGCCCAAAGGCAGGGGATGGGAGCAGAAGGCTCTGAGATGAAGTTTTCATCATCAGAAGTAGAAGCCAGCAGCATGTAGGAGATATAAAAAGCTTTCAGGGTAGATGAAATGCAGTGAGGTAATACATCTAGAAAAAGACAGGCTTGTCTAGGAGTGTTCGATGAGGTTATACCTATTGGTACATGTTGCCTAATATCTCCATTTTGCTAAACAGCATCGAATGGAATGGTAACATACACCAAAAGCTTTTGAATTAGAGATAATTCTAGGAGAGACTAAATAATTACATTAGCATTATCAGAATTATGGGGCTTATATACCTTATCTTTGAGGTATGTTTTGAGGGTTTTCTTATCCTATAAACTTGAAATTGTGTTTCAACTTGACATCAAAACAATGCATGTTGAAGGGAGTTTTATTGTTAATATTTACCACTACTATTATTTAGAAAACAGCAGCTTGGGGACTGGAGAGATAGTTCAATGGGTTAAATTTCATCAGCATAAACATAACAACTGAAGTATAGATCCTCCAGATGTCCAAGGTGGTACAGTTCTGTAGACGAAGCCCTGGGAGGCCGATCCAGGGCTCCACTGGAGGCTCCCTGGCCAGTCAGTCAGCTAAATCTGCAAGCTCCAGGTTAAGAGCTTGTCTCATAAAAGCAAGGTGTCTATTGCACCACTAGTCTCCACGCATGCACATGTTGAGTACATTCACATGTACTGAAACAGGCACACTTGCATTCATATCCCACCCTAGACACAAAACAGCATACCAAATGGGGACTACCAATAATACTCTGCTTCACTCTTTTCTTCAACTAAACCTTAGTGATTCCTATGCTAATCATTTTGGAACGAAACTGCCTGACAGAGAGAAATAGACATTCGCCAGCATCACATTGGGGAGGAGGGTGTTGTGCTCTTCCTGATTTTAAGTACTGAAGTTATTCTTGCTCGAGGCAACCTGAACTTCCCTTTCCCAGGAGCTCCACACATGCTCTGTCTCACTCGTGTTTGGTTTACCTATTCAAAAAACTGCTTACCATGGCAACCCTTGTCTGCATGACAGGCGGTTAAATTTGCTTGGAAAAACTGCAACAAAGTGTCATTTTTTATAAACCCTCTATACACAACCGTTTTCTTCCTAAGGGATTTCCAGTCCCTTTATTGTGGTCTTCTGGCCCTTGCCAAAAGACAGCTCATGAGTGAAAAACTTACTGATATCCACACACTTGATTAATATTGGTTATGGGTGCTGTTGGGATGGATATAGCTTCTCAAAACAGAAAAATAATGGTCATTCTAACTCTCCCTTTGATACCACAGACACAGCCTTCAGATAAAACTTACCTGGACCAAATAATTATGCATTTTATGAGAATTGCTTTGGGCACTGAGGGGTAGTGAGACACGAGGATAATAGACAGAGAGCCAAAAATAATTCCAGCTCAGTTTGGATTCCACTCTGCACCACAGAGCATGTGTTCTGTTCAGAAAAACTCAACCCCCTCTCTAGAAGTCCTCCTATGGCACTGTGGGGCTGGTGCTAACAACAGCAGTTAAGAGTTTTTGTTTTGATCATGAATAAATCTGTAGATTCCCTGAACCATTCATCAAGATTCAGTAAATGTTGGGCACTATTGACATATTTTAAACATAAAAATTGGTGTTTCTATGTTATTTATTCCTGTGGCCGAGGCATGTTTGGATCAACATGCTAGTTGTTATTAAATCTGCAATTCAAGCTCCCCAAAGCATTCACAGTTGAAACTCTCCCAAAGAATTGTTCACTATTCCTCACATCGAATTATTAATCTACTCTTGGCATCCAGTCAAGGCAAAATATATTATGCAAATTAGATCTTGGCCCAGAGCATGAATGGAATTAGTTTTAAGCTCAAGAGGAATCTGGCCATAAGCAAATGATGGAGGATGGAGGTGGGTCCAAGCATGTGACCCAGGGAACTACTCTTGTGGTTCACGATAGATGCTTCTTCAAGATACTTAAGCTCTGCTTCATCCTCAACTATAAGGAGATTGGTGAAAAGATTCCTCAAGGAGATGTGAAAATACAAGCACACAGGGATTTTTTACATTTTAGTAATACTGAAGTTCAGTTTCATGTTTAGTTTTCAAGTCCTGGACATTATTTTAATGATTTTAATAGGTTAATATCAGTCCAGATGGGTTGTGATTCATAAAATACACATGATGCTATGATTGTGTTGCTTATATATTTTGGACAGGCTTTAAAATAGGTTAGCTGCAGTATGGGTTGCTCTTCTGAACACATATTTTATGGGCAAAAAAAATATCCCATAGACTGTATTTTGTATGGAAATTGTATTGCCCTGTGTCCTGCAGCAAACATATGCTTTTGAATGGGTGTGAGAATCAGAAAATGTTTATCCTGTTCCATAAGCAGGGGGAGACATCCTGAGAAGAGGGGTAACTGCCACCAAAGTGCTAATTTAAAGTGCAAAGAAGTCAGAAATGATGTTTGCAAGATAGATCTGATCTGGAACTCAGGTGAAAAAGTGAATGCCCTTGGATTAACAACATGGTAGACAACAGTGCATAAGTACTATAAAGTTAGATACCTCTGAGCAGAGCGTTCTAATAAAGAAAGCATTGTTAAATTCAAATTATAACCAGCTTGTAAGGATGGCATATGCCTAAAGAAAAACAATGGCATTGATAACAGTATGGGGGAGGAATGAGAGTGAGCAGGAGAATAACAGACTAGACTTAAGGAATTATGTGGCCTTTCTAACCTGTTTGAGGTAGACAAAGACCCAAGAATGAAGTTCTAATTAATGAGGGCAACAAAGTAGGGAATGAAGCTATAATGGATGAGAAGGAAGAATTACAGACCTGGATTCTGTTGAGCCAGGGAAACTGGCTGGAGTTGTTAATTGGGATAAGTGTCCACAGGACCTAGGGTGTCAGAGCGGGTAATAAGAGGGAAAGCTGATACTTTACCAAGTTGTCTTAAACTTGATTATCCTTGTGTAGAGTGTTGAGAGGAGGTGTAATAGCATTTTGAATGTATGAGACAATTTCTCCTGGGGTTGTTATAGAACAGTGTAGTAAAGACCTTTCTCTGTAACATGTCTATCCATCCATTCATTCATTTAGGCAGAGAGTTAAGAAATCTTCATTGAATGAAACATAATTTTGGTTTAAAATAGATTGTCCTATAATAAGGCCTTTTCATTAAATAATAATAATAATAATAATAATAATAATAATAATAATAAAATGTTTCCTGGCAGCTTCTTATGGTTTGGTCTGTGCACAGCAGGCAGTTTGCCAGGCCATTATACCAAAAGAATACCAGTTCTTGAACTTTGATTCTTCGTTGTCTAGAGACAAAAAATAAAATAAATACTATACACGTGATACCTATTATAAAGTGGGGAAAGAACTTTGCAAGAGAAAATAAATGGGGATTTGACAATACAAAGTGTGGTCAGCCACATTTAATTGTCAAGAAGACGAGCTTTATGGTAAGACTGGAATGAAATAGCATGCTGAACATTGGAGAAACAGGAGGCATGGTCCAGCCATCAAAAAGCCCATGCGCAGAAGCCCTGAAGTAGAGCAGAGCACAGGACTCCTGTCAACAGGAAGGGAGTCAGTGTGGCTGGAATATGAGTGAGGGGAGAGGGATGTCAGGAGGCTGAGCTGCAAGCAGCAACGGGCTAAGCTCTGCCTCCCTTCATAGGCCTGTGCTAGAAGTCCAGATTTCGTTGCAAATGACAACAAGCTCGTGCTATGTTTTAACTCAAGAGGGAAAACAGTCACATATGCTTTAGAAAGAATATGACACTGACTACAGTACAGTGTCTAAACTCCACAGGAAAGAAAATCATAAAACATGTGATATGGGGATTTAGGAGCCAAGTCTGCTGTCTTAGATAACTGTGATAGAGGTGCGAACAGAGAAAGGAGGTCCATTTAGGAAACAGAAATGACCAGAAAGGGACTCAGCAATTTTGGCACAAAGTACAGACTTCCTCAGACGAGTGAACATGTAACAGTAGCTATGCTCGGGTGATTATAGCAGTATTAGTCACAAAAGAAAAATCTAGAAACAACACAGATGCAGATGAGTTACTGTAGCAAGTCACTTATACACTAGAAAACTATACAGCAGCCAAAACACATCACCCATAGCAACATGAATATGCTTAAGACTTAGAAACATAAATTTAAAGGAAGTCCAAGCCTTAACAACATGATACCACTTAAAATGAAATTAAAATAATTACACTAAAAAAGATGTACTTCTAGGAATGCATGCAGATGCAAAATCCTATCTTGAAAAAGGAAAACATAATGATGGACCTGTGATCTAGGATAATACTCAGCTCAGGGGAAGTAGGGATGCCTGGAAAATGGAATGAAGAAGAAAGGGAATGGATGTAGGATACTTGCACCCATCCTAGTTTGGATATTATTCAAGAATGTTTATTCCATGATTATAAACACAAAAACTGGATAAAGCATGTGTGGGTCACATATTGAGAGACTGTCAGTGTTTGTCTAATCATCCCACATCGACAGCATGTGCCTATAGATTAGAAGTGAGGATCCCTCCTGCCCACATACAGAACAGAAAAGAGTCATATATGTGATTTCCGACTCAGGCACTGTGACCATGATGTCATTTCTTGACCTAGACAGATTGAGGGACATTTGCTCACGTTTCCTTCTTACACAACCTGCATCCACCTGCTCATAGATATACTGAGCACAGAGGTCTGGACTCTCCCTCAACAATCATTAATCAAGAAAATGCCCCACAGACACACCCAGTAGCCAGTACGAAGCAAGCAGTTCCTCAACTGAGAGTCCCCCTGCCTAGGTAATGCTAGTGTCAAGTTAACAAAAGCTGACCAGCACAGAAACGTAATAGTTTTCTCTGGCTACTATCAATAAATTGCAACACATTAGGTAACTCTGAATAACAACAACAACAACAACAACAAAAATGCCTCACAACTCTGAAGATCAGATGCCTGGGCTGGAATCAAGATTTTAGCAGGGCCATGGGCCCTGGTTTGCTGTGGAAGTTCAGCTGAACAGTTTTGTGCCTTTCTGTTCCAGTTTCTGCTGGTCATGACATTCCTTGTATTGTGCCTGCTTTACTCCAACCTGCATGTCTGTGGTCACAGGACCTCTTTCCCTACGGTGTGTCCTAAATCTTTCTTGCTGTCCTTTTATAAAGGCACATGTGGTGGCGTTTAGGATTGATTGGCATAAACTAGATAACTCACTGTCTAAGAGACTTAACTGAATCAAACCTGCAGCAACTTTTTTCCCCAAATAGACAACACACACAAGGTCTGGGACCCTTGGGTGAGGTACAGGCAGGTAGAGAATATTTCAAATGTTGAGGGTCCTAATGGGAAGAGGAAGAAAGGAGAGTGATGGCTCTGAGCAACACCATGGGCCACGCCAGCATTTGAAGCTTGGGCTGAAGAGCACCTAAAAAGATGCTGTCAAGCAGCAGGATGTAAAGTAGACAAGGATGGCTTCCTGGAATCCTAGAGAGAAGAGATTTCAAAGAATAACTAAGGAAATTCAATGTAGCTGGCCAGCTGGACATGGCGAATGCTGAGGTTCTTAACCTGAGGGTTGCAACCCCTTTGGCAAATCTCTATCTCTAAAAATATTGACATTACAATTCATAACAGTAGCAAAATTACAGTTGTGAAGTAGCGGCAATGATCATTTTGTGGTTGGGGGTCACGACAATATGAGAAATGGTAAAGGGTCTCAGCATTAGGAAGGTTGAGAACCACTGAGGTAAGGAAAGAAACTGTCTAGTTGATTTGGCACAATAGTTCAAACCCATTCTTGGTGAGTGTTGGGGACAGAAAGCAAGCACACTGAGTTGTGAAAATAGCAGGATGAGCATTATGAAGTAGAGAAGGCAAGGAGAGCAGTTTGGTGTGCTGGGCAGGAGAGGAATGGTGGGTTGGTGTTGGTTGTGGGTGGTTTCGTCTGAGGCTGTTAGATAAGAAATGGAAGCCACTAAGCGGGAGCCATTGAGGAGGGGAATGAGTCAGTTCAGCTGGGAGAAGCCAGCCAGAGCTGATGGGGGCTGAATATGGCTCTTCCCTATATCAGCTTGTCTGGAAGAAAAACCCTTGTTCAAGCATATCAGGATAAAGGGAGTTGTAATGTTTGCAAATTTGGTGATGAGATGAGTAAGTACGGCCCCAGCTGTCTTGATTTGTATAAAGCAATCAATACTAAAGCGGTTTGGGAGGGAAGAACTGATACTGAACACTCAAAGAAAGGGGAGCAGCTAGGAAATCATCCTGAAAACAGAGGGTAAAGTTTGCAATAAGGGAACTGTGGAGCCCATCGGAGAGCCCCAGGAAGTTAAACATGAAGCCAGCCTTTACATGAGTCTTCACTCTCCAAATGGTCTTGAACTTTCTTAAGGCTGAGGGTTCAGAGCACACTGGCACAACTCTCAATCTTTGGCTCTGCCTCTATCTGGAATCCAAATCCTGATCCCTCCATTTCCCAATTGAGAGCTCTTAGCACTTAACTCAATATCTGCTTCCTACATGCAAAAGGGAGACCATTACAGTGTCTGTCTTACAAGGCTGAAGGAACAATCTCATTATTCAAAGTTCTAAAGTGCACACAACATTATCTGGCCTAACCAATCAGTTCATATGAGTAATGCCACTCATAATTCCTATGAGATAAGGCACATGCCTGTATACCTTCAGAACTTTATAACTTTGGAAAGTATATGTTTTCTTCTCATCAAAAGCAAAAGAGGAAGTTGGAAAATTAGAAAAGAGTCATACATATTGAATTTCTTGGATTAAAAATATACTTGCTTTTTGGAATTACTACTTTTAAGAAAACCACCCAGTTTTATAAAATTTTCTAGTTTCTGAAACCTCGTCTTTGCTTAGATTTTCCTAAAATGAATCATAATTACACAGATGTCAGTTAAGTGATAAATTCAGTCTAGAAACTTTATTTATGAAGTTTCCTTCAAATTTTAGAGTGTAGAAGATATCCATTTCATAATTCCTTTCATTTCTTCAAAGAACTTTCTCGGACTAGTAATGTCACCTAAGTGTGTAATGCCTTGCAATCATACCAAGATAAAAAACAATCAAATGATATTACTGATTATTTGTGTAACTTTTGAAATTCTTACATGTTAGATTCAACTTGACACATAAATATCCTGTGAAAATCCCAGGAAAAATACCAAATAGCCTGTCAGCAAGGAGAGGCAGATTTGCAATTACTTGTGGGTTTTACATTTGATTCTCTCTCTTTTTTAAAATCATTTTTTTTATTTTAAATCTTTTCTCATTTTACATACCATTCCCAGTTCCCACTCCCTCCTCTCCTCCTGCCCTCACCCCCTACTCCCCACCCTCTCCACTTCTCAAATAGAGTAAGGCTTCCCATGGGGAGACAACAAAGTCTGGCATATCACCTTGAGGCACATCACACATCTAGGCTGAGCAAGGTGTCCCTCTAAAGAGAATGGGCTCCAGAAAAGCAATTCAAGCACTAGGGATAAATCCTTGTCCCACTGCCAGTGGCCCCACAGACTGCCCAAGCCACACAACTGTCACCCACATTCAAAGGGCCTCCTTTGGTCCTATGCAGGTTCCCCACTGTCAGCACAGAGTCATTGAGCTCCCAGTAGCTCACGTCAGATTTTTCTGTGGGTTTCCCCAACCTGGTCTTATTGCTCCTCCCTCTCTTCAACTGCTTCAGAGGTCCTACATGATGCTCTGTTTACACCTACTTTTGAGACAGGCTGTCTCACCAGCCTGGAGTTCTCCATGAAGGGGAGGCATTCTGCCCACTGAGTTCCAGATGGCCACCTGTCTATGCATCCTCAGTGCTGGATTCCAATGACACCCTGCTGGGCTGTGGGAATCAAAATCAGGTTCATGTGTTTGCAAGACAAGCACTTTACTAACTGAGCCATCTCCCCAGCTCCTAATTATACACACCTTTTTATCTGTCAAATTTATCTTAATCAGCTTTAAAAAAAAAGCATAGAGTTTGTAGAAGAGACCATGATTCTCAACTTACCACTCTTGACTGCTCGTAAAAGTAATATGAAACATGAGCAAGGAGGGGGAAATAAATCAAGAAAAATAAAGACTGTTGCTGTTACTCTGCTAGTGTTTTGCTCTTAACACCAAGTTCTGAATAACTTTCTCATTAGAAACCCTGAAAGTTGTCCATTAAAGTCTCTCTCTCTCTTTCTCTCTCTCTCTCTCTCTCTCTCTCTCTCTCTCTCTCTCTCTCTCTCTGTATTCCACATAATTAGAAGAATTAAAATTTGTACATATTAATCTTAAAGTGCCTCTAAGTGACACCATGTAGGGTATGTAGAAAACATATAAACGTGTAAGTTATAAAACCATGGCCAAATTTTCACTAGAGAGTTTTAAATTTTTAGCTTTTGTTAACTTTTTCCTTCTCTTTTTTGATCCTTTTTTTCCATTTTTTATTTAAACTAGAAACAAGATTGTTTTACATGTCAATCCCAGTTCCTTCTGCCTCCCCTCCTCCTCTGCCCCCCACTAACACTCTACTTACCCCATACCCTTTCTGCTCCCCAGGGAGGGTGACACTTTCCATGGGGGATCTTCAAAGTCTGTCATATCCTTTGGGATAGGGCCTAGGCCCTCCCCCATGTGTCTAGGCTGAGAGAGTATCCTTCTATGTGGAATGGGCTCCCAAAGTCCATTCCTATGCTAGGAATAAGCACTGTTCTACTATAAGAGGTTCGATAGATTTCTGAGGCCTCATCACTGACACCCACTTGCATTGGATCTGGATCAGTCCTATGTTGGTTTTCCAGCTATCAGTCTGGGGACCATGAGCTCCCCCTTGTTTAGGTCAGCTGTTTCTGTGGGTTTTACCAGCCTGGTCTTAACCCCTTTGCTCATCACCTCTCCCTCTCTGCAATTGGATTCCAGTTCAGTTCAGTGTTCAGCTGTGGCTGTCTGTTTCTACTTCCATCAGTTAGTCATCAATCTCATTATAGGGGACAGCATTTAAGGTAGCCTCTCCACTGTTGCTTAGATGGTTATTTGGTGTCATCCTTGTAGATCTCTGGACATTTCCCTAGTGCCTGATTTCTCTTTAAACCTATAATGGCTCCCTCTATTATGGTATCTCTTATCTTACTCTCCTCTATTCTTCCCCTGACTCAACCTTCCTGCTCCCTCATGTCCTCCTCACCCCTCCTCTTCTCCCCTTCTCATTCTCCTTTTCAAAATCTCATTTTCTCTGCTGCATTCCTCATCAAAAATGTTACCTGGAAAGCTAAACAAATTGCAAGCTCTGAGGATTTACAAAGCTTTAAGAACAGAATCTGCTAGAACAATATAGCTGCCCTTTGCGTTTGTTTGGCTCTAATGAGACAAAGAAATGCATGAATGCTACACAGCAAAAAAGAAAAATAATGCAATAAGTCTGTTTTAGTTTAAAACCAAAGTGTATAAGTCAGAAATAATGAATCTGGCTATGATACTTGGCTGTCAACCCGACTGATTCTAGAGTCAGACACACATCTGCGCATGTTTGCAAAGTAACTGAAAAAGGGGAAACGGACCTTGTGCTTGGGTGGCACCTGTCTGTGGGCCAGGGTCCTGGATTGGAGAAAACAAGCAGAGTGCCAGCCTTCATCTCTCTCTCTCTCTCTCTCTCTCTCTCTCTCTCTCTCTCTCTCTCTGATTTCTTACTCTGAACGCAACTTGGCCAGTCACCTTAAGCTCCTGCTGCCTTGCCTTCACCATAATGGTCTATACCTGGGAACCCAGAGCTGAAAAATATGGTCCTATCTTAACCTGGTTTTGTTGGGTATTTTGTCACAGAAATAAAAAGAGTAACTAATACATTAGCTAAACTGAGACCATCAGAGATTTAACTGATTTACTTATGGATAAAGGGAGAGGTAATAATAGTACTCATTTGTTTGGTCAAAAAACATCAACCTCATGATGGATGGGTTCATTTCAAATGGAAAGAAAGGAAATCATATTCTAAGACTTCATGCAAAAATAAGCAAAAGAATTAAAACTGGATTGCAAGTCCCTCATTATTTCTAATTGATAACACATTAGAAGGGATGACATAACTATAATTTTAATTTGTTTTTACAGTTTACTCTCACATCTGCAGTTTGCAAAGGAATTTCAGATTGTTCTATGTTGTAATAAGAGTGCCTTTCCTGACTTTCCACTGATTTGTCCAGAGTCTGTCATTTTAAGCATTCTGCATATAACCTCAGCACACATAACTCAGGAAGGAGTTCCTTATTATCATTTTGCTAACTTAAATTTGGTAAGACAAGTAATTGAAGGACATTGCCTATTCCTCCAACACTAAAGCTTACAAGCTAGTGAACATTGAAAACAATTCGGATATTAGGCATAGAGCAAAGGATAACCAGCCTACAGTCCACAACTCCAGAGAAGCTAGGAAACAAGGGGGACCCTAAGAAAAACATACATGGAACCCCCAAGAAGGGGAAAGGAACAAGATCTCTTGAGTAAATTGGGAGCATGGGGGTGGTAAGGAAAAGGAGGTAAGAGAAAGAGGAGGGAAGAAGGGAAGGGTGTAAGAGAACATGAGGGGTCAGTAAGGTAGAGTTGGGGGAAGAACAGAGAAAGAGCCAGGAAAGATACCTTCATAGAGTGAGCCCTTATGGGCTTAACAAAAAATCTAGCACTAGGGAAATCTCCAAGAATCCATAAGTATGACCCCAACTAAGAATCTAATCAATAGTGAAGAGGCTACCTTAAATGCCCTTCCCCTGTAATGAGATTGATGACTACCTTAAATGCCATGCAAGAGCCTTCATCCAGTAGCTGATTGAAGCAGAAGCAGAGATTCACAGCTAAGCACTGAGCTGAACTCCTAGAATCCAGTTGCAGAGACGGAGGGGTGATGAACAAAGGAGCCAAGATCATGTGGGAAAACCCACAGAAACAGCTGACCTGAGCAAGTGGGAACTCATGGACTCCAGACTGACAGCTGAAGAACCTGCATAAGAATGAACCAGGCCCCCTAAATGTGGGTGTCATTGAGGGGCCTCTGGCAGTCTATGGGGCCACTGACAGTGGAACCAGTATTTGTCCCTAGTGCATGAATGAGCTCTGGGAGCCCAGTCCCTTTGGAGAGATACTCTCTCAGCCTAGATACTCGGTATAGGGCCTAGGTCCTGCCTCAAATTATGTGAAAGATTTTGATGATCCCCATGGGAGGCTTCACTCTCCCTGAGGAATGGATGGTGGGTGGGGGATGATGGGGAGATATGGGAGGATGGGAGGGAGAGGGAACTGGGATTGGTATGTAAAATAAGATTGTTCTTAATTTAAACAAAAGTTATTTAAAAAAAAACAATTCATAGATAGTGGGATTTCTTGGACCTTCAGATAAGTGTACTGTTTCAATAAATATATTTGGTAATATAAAAAAGAAGATTAAGAGGAAGTTGCCCAAACCTTGCTTCTTCATGACGTGGGAAATTCAAACCAGAACCAGTTACTAATACATGAGTTTCATGTGGCTATAGTTTAAAACCCAGATATAGGTAGGATATTCTATTCCTCTTGAGATTTGCATAACATAAAAGTAGCCCAAAAATCTATCATTTAGAAAATGGCTACTGTCAAAACAATCCAAGGGGATAGTACTTAACACATAGCAATGGGAAGCTGCTACACTGCTCTGCTACTGTGGTTCATGGATACCTGATTCCTGACACCTGCTTCAAAGATAATAGCATTTTAAATTACAGTCAAATCATAAATGCTTTATTAATATTTATTGAATGAGTCAAAGATGTAGTTGTATTCTCTAATAAGTTTTTATAGTGTGATTATAAAATCCACTAGCAACACGTCTTTAATAGATGGTTCCATAATAAGCTCATTCTTAGATGTTGCTATAACACAGCTGTTGTAATTAAAACAATGCATACACCTTCTTGATCCATTAATTTAAATTGTTAGTTCATCAAGCAGGTCAAAGTGACCCATATCATTTTAAAACTCATTATTTGGGTGAACCTTTGGCTACATTTCTTCACTGTCATTGACACCTGTAGCCTTTACCTCCTGGAAATAGAATAGTTAACTAGTTGCTAAGTTAGTCAATTAAGCACATTGACTTTTAATTAAGAAGAAATATAGCCACCTCCCTTTCCCCAAAATAGTATATCATGGTGTAGGTATTGTTTAAAGCTCATGACTTTGATCTTACATGGTTTTCATAAGTTCCAAAGAATGCCTCAAATGTACACACTCATTTTATAATCTCATATAGCATTATGTAAATTGAAGACATGAAATCTTCCAGAATCTTTCCTGATCAACCTAAAATTGGGGCAGAAATAATAAGATTAACCAAATTCATGTCCCTTGTTTAGCCAATGCCATCTGTTTTGGGAACATAGCACATAATAAATAAAATTTGTAGCAATGAAACCTTAAATTGTGGGAATTTTAGTTTTGATCTGAAATAACTGTTTCCTCAATTGCCCATTAATTTTAGCACCATAGGTTTTCAGATATTGTTATTAATATTACAAGCATAGTGATCCCTAAATTAAGACTATAGAAATGAGAAAATATCATTTAATAGTTTGCATTAATGAAATTTCATACACATAATCTCATGCTGCCATAACAAATACTGTTGTGTAGGTGAAAACAAAGAGAGTGGATTCTTCATGGTTCTGGAAATGAAGATATCTCCAATCAAGTCATAGACAAAGTCAGTATCTAGTGAGAGCTTCCCAGCTGGAGACAGCCACCTTCCTGGGGTGATCTCACATGGTGTCACTTTCTTTTTTATGAAAAAGCACTCTACTCCTATTAAATTAGGGTTTTGTCTGTATGCCACCATTATATCACAAAGGATCTGTTTCCAAATATGCTCATTTTGAGAATTAAATTTTAACATATAAATTTGGGGGTCAGAAAAGGTACAATTATGTCTATGGAAAGTACAGGTAGAAAAGAGATGGAAATTAGACACAGCAATACTTTCTTGTTCTTAATATTTTGACATGAATATTATTAGGTATAGAGGCTTTAAAATTAATATTCTGAAAATAAACTTGTCTTGTTCAAATTCTATAAGCAGTAACTCCCAACTTCATGAAAGTTGTACCTTGGGATAACTGAGTTTACATTTCTTTCTATATAGAGGTGAGTACTAGGAAAAGTTTGGTAGCTTAGAACAGCCATGGAGCTTTAATCTAGAGTGGAGAGATACAGAATGTGACAGTCTGAAACTTATGATACGTAGGAAAACATCTGGTAGTTGTGGCTATTATAAAGAAAACATAAAACTCAGTACCATAGACTAGTGTAGATGTGTGGCTTAGCAAGCCTCTCTTAAGAGGCCCCAGCATGAAGAGACAAGATTGCCATGTGAAGAATATCCAATGATGGGTACAAATAAGCAAATTAATGAAATATGGTGGAAAGTTTTATTTGTTCTTACAGGAAGGTGACTTTTCACAAGAGAAACCACAGATTCTTGAATGTGGAATCAACAACTGAGAAATTTCCCATAGTTCTTTTTGAACAATAACCCTAAAAATAAACAATTTGGATTTATGGGTTTTTTTTCTGCAAATCATGGCCATCTTTGAACTGAGCTGAGCTGAAGGGAGAATTAGTGAATTTGTTCAAAGCATCTGGATCAGCATATTGTACTCAATGTGCTCACACAGTTGTCTACAATATGAAGATTTGGTTAACTATTGGGTGAGAGTATAGTGCGTGATTCATTATAACAGAGACCATCAATACATAATTCTCCTTTTGGGAATTAAAAAATATAACCAAGTTCTTAATTCAATCTTAGGGCATTCTCATGTTGGAAGTTCTCATTCATTTGAACATTTTCATGAGAATATTTATTTTAAAATGTCTAGTGAATACATTAAATTTTAGGGGGATGGGAAAGCAAGAGACGGGAAAATCCTGAAAATAAAATATGGAGCCAATGCATAGCTAAAATAAACAAGGCTAGCACACCCTGTTGGTGAGTACTCAGAGGAAAACAAATCTAGTAAAATCCCTGAAGCTGCCAGACTAAGAACTACTTGGCAATGGTGACAGTCACCCTGGCTGGTATCACTCAGGCACTTCAAGCACTAGCAAAGGATTAAGTAAATGAAGCCACAAGTAAATGAAAAAGACAAGGATTGAAAACATGTCCTGTGACAATATAAATGGATACATTTCCATACTATTGTACAATGCAGTATAGAAATAGAAACTTTAGTATAATCATAAATAGTGATATTAGGAAACATTAAAATGATCGGGTCAATATTGGGATAAAGGAACCCACATGTTTTGCTTTTCAATAAAGTAATAGAAATAATTATGTATTATGGCCCCTCCCTGCCAGCCTTTCCTGTTCACGTTCTCTTCTCTTTGAAACCCCTTGCCTTTAGAATAGTTTTGTTGTTGTTGTTTTAAATAAGGGAAGTGGAGATCAGGGTACCATCATGCTACATAACCATGTGTAGCAGCAATAACTCAGACAGATAACATTTCTGCACATGGGTGTGCAATGTTTTTAGAACACAATTGGAGTGCTTAAAATCAGGCAAAGAAATCATGATATCAAAACAGCATGCCTGAGATTGTTTATTCTACCATCTTATGCATGCCGAGGAAAACACTCCTTCATGCTAACATTCTCCCCAGGAAGAATTTCAGCACCTTCTCATGCATTTCTACACAGTTGTAGCCTGTAGCTCAAACAACTTTGGAGTGTATTTTAAGCAGTCAGTTGAAATAGTAATGTACAAGTTGCAAATGGCTGCTGCTCTAGGAATCTGGGTGGAACCTGTATGCACGATTTAGTATTACTTAAAGTATGTAGATTCCCTTTCTGTTCCATAACACATTCAGACATCTCTCACTTTTTAATTACCATGTTTTGTAAACAAGCTTTCCTTTTCTACTTCCCAACTTGGAAAGGGTTTCTGTTTCCTACACAAATGAAACAAAAACTGCTTAACCTTGCGTGGCAATCTTGATTCACAAAAATTCCCAGATCCATTTGACCCCTGACTCAATCATCTTTTAACTCATCTCTTGATAGGGCTCTACCTTTACAGTTCTTTGCCATCAAACCTGTGCTTGCTGGTTGTGTGTCAACTTGACCAAAGCTAGAGTCATTTTGGAAGAGGGAATGTCCGTTGAGAAAATACCCCCACCTGATTGGCCTCTAAGCAAGCCTGTGGTGCATTTTTCTGATTGATGATGGATCCAGCTCACTATGGGTAGTGCCAGTCCTGGGCATTGTATAAGAAAGCAAACTGAGCAAGCCATTGGAGCTAAGCTAGTAGGTGGCACTTCTCAGGGCTTCTGCTTCAGTTCCTGCTTCCAGGTTCCTGTCCTGGTTTCCTAAGTGATGGAAATGGTAGATGAAACAGACTATTTCTTCCTCAAGTGACTTACAATAGCAATTGAGACCCTAACTAACATAACACCTTCCTTCCTGCAGCCCCCATACCTGTAAGGCTCCTTTTCTGTTTCTCCCTCCAACATCAAGGCTTTTCTCTGACTTCTGAAATTGTTTTTGTCTTTCAAGTGTTTCCTGTTTGCTGCAACATTGCTAATCCCCTAGTAAGAAGAAACCTCTATCACTCAAGGTATAAACTCGGTTCACACTAAACTTATTTGTGTGCATGTCTTTCTGCTCCAATAGAGTATGCATCCATTTATACAATCATCTTAGGTTCTGGGACTATGCCTTGCATGAACTAGGTAGCCAGTATATGCTGACTTGAGCTCGCTTTGAGAATATTGTTTTCTTTTAGTATTCATCTGCTCTAGACAGCAATGCTCACTGCAGAGAGGAGAATCAATAGCACCAGGAAAAGAAGGAAAAAGCAGACAGACATGAAGATACAAATATTTGGTAAGCTATTAGTTTGGAATAATGTCTTGCTGGAGAAATGAGGTAGAGCAGGTGGAGTGAAGAATTCATGACAATAAGCTCTTTGGTGACTTTGTGTCTCCCAAGCATCAGCTCCAGAGGTTTTGTCTTCATTTTCTGCTCCTAGAGGGGAGAAGCGGCATCTGTAATTAGAGTTAAACACATTCCTGCATGGTTCCCAGGAGGTCAGAGTGGGAAGTACAGCTCAATGCATATGATGAGGAGGCAGGGTCTCTACCTACAGTTCCAGGTACTGTTTGCATACTCCATAGCTGTGACCTCAAACACACAACTGCAAATCATTAGGAACATGGAGCTGTGCTCTGTGGCAGAGGCTGTTGTATTGATTAAAATGTGTCTCATTTTCCACATGGATATACACTTGTTCTATCCCAACCTATCTTTTCAAATTGAAAGGCTCTTTTGACTGAGTTCTGAGCTGGGGGAATTTGGTCTCAGTGATAATGTGACACTAGGCCTCCCAAGACAAGGGTTTTTTTTTTCCTCTGATGATAACACACTTGGTTCCATATATGAAAGGAGATGTGAGTTTTATTGTCTTAGACCACTTATGTCTGAAGTCAATAGTGAGATAGCATCATTAAAGACTCAAGGCATAACTGAGATTCTGCCACCAAAATCCAAACAGATATCATCTGTGTCCATGCTTTACTTGCTAAGATCCTTTTGTTTTCTTATTCCTCCTGTACGAATGATACCCTGTCTTGCTCAGATTATGTGGAATGAACAAAAAGGACTAACACTGAATGATGCATCTTTAGAAAGCTTTCTTGAATGCAATTGAATAAACAATTCCTGGGCTAGAGAAGGCAGTTCAGGCATTAACCTGCTCTTTTCCAGGATCAAATTGATGGACCATATGTGCCAGGCAGCAGATGGGTGTGATGGTAGGGAAATTAAAAGAAGCTCACATAATATGGGGGGAATTTTATGACCATTTTCCTTTTGTATCCACATTCTCATGAACACACATTCATTAAGACTGGCACCAAGATCAGTGAGCACAGATATGTATGCAGTGCGGGGATGAATGGACAGAGCATCTCATTTGCAAAGAAAGTATCTTGCAGGGTTATTGATAAAGTCTTCCACAGAATAGATGGGATAACCAGCTTTCAGCTTGTTGTCTGAAATGGTTATGATGGTTGCAGGAGATGTAATAAATACATTAGAAAGAAGTCAGGAAGAGAAGAAGAGCCCCCCAGACTTCAATCTATCTTCAATTCAGTCTGAAACATCCTAATGACCTCCACATTCCCACAGGTGACCGACATTTGATGAATTTCCATGATCAATTTTACTGATAAAAAGAAGTTAATATATTAAGTTCAAAGCTAAAGAATATCCTTAACTCTGCTTTGCTAATTAATGCCTACATTAGGGTGCCTTGATTAGAAAGCAATTAACTTTAAATGATGAGGCATCTTTGATTCATGGATCCATGTTCTAAAGTTGACTGTGTATGAAGTTATTGATGAATTAATTCTGTTTTTGCAAAGATACAAGATGTAAGCAAAAGCCCTATGAGTCTGTTGTTCAAGCAGACTCAGAGCACTCATTCAATTCTCTACATTTCTTTGTGACAAAATGTGCAATTTAACTAATGCAGTCTGATCGTTCTCCATAATTGTATTTGGTTGAAGAATATCACTCTTCATCCTGCGTACTAAGTGTATTCATCATTATCTTGAGCATCTCTCTGTATGTAAATACTTAGGACAAACCTTTTGGAGGGGAAATTAAAACTAACAGCCACTAGTTCCATCAGCTGATGGCTTAATCACAAATAGCATAGCCATTTAAATTAGCCTCCTGTGGATGATTGGACAATGTAGCCGATGAACCAGTGTGAGGCACCTGTGTAAAATGGGCAGTAAAAGCCACAGAATGGCTCACTCCCAATTAATAAATGAGCTAACAAACCAATGACATGCCTTTGGTGCTCTGAATGACTGATCTCGCCTGAATGCCCAGGGTTTAGTTTTCATTTGAAGCAGATGGTTCAGTTCCTTGTTGTACAAAGTGATTGGACAAGGAGTGGTGACTAGAGTTCATTCCCTCTCACACACATTACAAGTTTTTGCTTATGGAAAAGAATCATTTAAGGCACTCACTCATTTCTTGAGGTAGTGTATTCAAAATAAATTCTATCACCTTTTAGTATATCGGGAAGTCCTCTTAATGGATCGTAAATAGCTGATGTGGAATGCTCTGGGTAGCTTTAACCATATTTGAAAATTGATTTATTTATATATTGAATTAAAATGAGTATTAAAATATGTCTTTCTGACTAGGCAAGTTTCCATCCTGCTGGATTATTAAGAGATAATTCAGCACAGTTCATATTCTATTTCTTATCTTGAATTTCACAGAGACCTGCAATATGTCACCAACTAATCATTTTCTTCTACTTGGGTTACTTTGTCAGTTGCTGCAACCATGAATCTGACCAAAAGAAATTAAGAAAGCAAGGGTTTATTTTGGATTTCAGATAGAGAAGTACATCTTGGTCTGGATGACTTGGCAATCAGAGTGTAAGGCTTATATTTCATCCATTGTCAACAGAGTTGGTGAATGAGTGATGCTAGTTCCCTTTTTCTCCTTTCTGTATAGTCTGGAACCCCAGTACTGTCTATACTTAGACTGAGTCTTCTTCATCTTCATTTAACCTAGTCTAGCTAGTCTCCATAGAGACTTGTCTCCTGGGTGATTCTAAATTTGTCAAGTCAACAATCAATATTAACCATCACATCCTCAAACAGTCTGATTCTGGCTACACAGTCAATAGCTCTTGACACTGGTACTGAGCGCTCAATGCATTCTGAACTATAAAATGCATGCTGAAATTTGTATTTTCACAAAACAGGGATGCAGGTTTGTCTCAGTTGGTAGAGTGTTTGCTTAACATGTAGAGGCACTGTGTTTGATTTTCAGCGTGTTATAAATTGAGTGTGGTGGTGGGGCATGTCTGTAATCCCAGAATATTGGAGGTGAAGGAAGGAGGACCAGAAGTTTGAAGTCATCCTAAGGTATAATCTGCTCAAGGCTGTCTTATAGAAATATCCCAGTTTTACACATGCTATTGACGTTATAACGTTGTGTGCCTCACTTAAGGAAGAAAGCATTAAACTACAAATACAAAATTAGGTCTGAAAGGGAATATTTTCATAGAACAAGAGAAAAATAACAAATTTCCAGAGCCTTTTAAGTTTAGGCCCCTTTCTTCTGATCTCTTTTGGACAGTTTTCCAGAAATGCTTTCCCAGACAGGCTATGTGGGCATAGCAGGCTTACTGTGTCCTTCTGGAGCTTTCAGCAACAACCTATACTCACACAGACACTAAAGCTTAAAACTTCCTCAACAGCATGTTAACTGCCTCTCTGGCATAAGGAATAATAACTGGATGGAAACATTACTGATTTAGAGAGCTGCAGAAAGCTTGATGTCTGCGCCCCATATTATTTGTTGACACACTGGAGTAGATCTGGCTCAGCCACTGACTCACCTGCAGCTTTAAAGAAGTTAGTTAACTTCACCATCCCTTAGTTTCATCTCATCCAAAGCAAAGGATATTGATATAACCCCCCAACAGATCATACAAGAGCTTGTGCATGTGAAATTTGCAGGGTGACCCACAAGGCCTTCCTGGTGGGCTCAGTGGTTGTTAGTCACTGTCATCCATACACACTCAGCTAGGACTTAATACAAATGCTTCTGTTGTTGTCATCATGTTTTATCTTTGTTTGCAGTACTTAAGATTAATCCCAGTGTCTCTTGCATGCTCATCAAGCACTCTACCATTGGGTGATATCCCCGGTTAAGACAAATGAATTGGATTCTGCTCTCCCCTTAGGTTTATTCTTTTCTCTTCCCTTTATGGTTAGATCACATCTAATCTCCTGGGGGAGAATGCAGTAATGCGCACTCAACACTTGGAAACCTCTGGAACAAAGGTAGTTTTAGGTTGCAATATTGTGGATGAGTACAGGGATGTCAAAGCCATATTACAGCCACTAACTAGAGCATGGTACCAGGGCCAGCACTCTTGTGTGATTTTACATATATAAAGGTTTCACTCTTTGGGACTAGAAGAGGAGAGGAGAGCAAGCTAAATAAAAATGTTATTTACCATGATCATATTAATTATCTATGGATAAATTAAAACAGGGTGACTTTTAAAGTACCTGATTAAATTTCCAAAATAGAAAAAAATAGCTTCCTGTTGAAATACATTTCTTAAATTATAATTATATTTTTCTATTATTTGAGATTTTAAGTACTTTATTTACACCCTCCCCTTTCCTCCACTTAACCACTCCCATGTATCTCTCCTTGCTCTCCCTGTCAAGTTAATGGCCTCTTTTCTTTAATTGTTCTTTTGTATATATATTCATATATATATAATATATATATATATATATATATATATATCGTGCTTAGATCTATAGTGTTCCTTGTACAGACATGTTTCAGGACTGACCATTTGGTATTGAATAACCAATTGGTGTGCTATTCTCTGGGGAAACTATTTCTCCTGTCACCATTATTCTTTAGTTGCCTGCAGTTCTTTGTGTAGGGTTGGGTCCTAATCGACTTACCCCCTTCCATTTTAGTATATCTACTGTTCAGATCCTGTTCAGCTCATGTTTAGGCACCCATGTTGGTGAGCCCCCATGGATTTAGCTTCTTTGATAGTTCCAGGAGACACAATCCCACAACAGACTCCCTGATGCTTTGGATCTTACAATCTTTCCACAATGATCCTTGTGATCTTCTACAATGGTCCCCAAGTCTTCGGTGCAGGATTTGTATTGTAGATGTATCCATGGCTCCACAACTCTGCATTTTGATTAGTTCAAATTTCCAGTAATGTTCTCTGTCTCTTAGCAAAGAGAAGTTTCCTTGATGAGAGGTGAGGACTACACTCATCTAAGGGTGAAATATATATTTTAATGATGACGTTACTTCAGAAAATAATTTCTTCACAGATACAATAAAGGCAATTACCTTCCTCGATCCATTCCAGAATGATTGTAATAACTGCTGATACAAATTTAATGAAAAACTAAAAGTTCACATATTTAAAATAACATAACCATCTACTGTTCTGGCAGCCTTTGTCAGTCTTCGTTTGCTGGTAACATATCTTCATACTAATGTCACTGTTGCCAAAATAAGGATTTCAATTATTATTACTACTATTTATTGTTATTCCTAACTATTATTAGACTCTGGGGAGAGAGAAAATATAAATTATAGAATCATGATGTAAAAGAAAATATCTACTTCTATTGCTTCCCTTGGAAACACTTGAATTCAGTTCCCAGAACCTAGGGATGGCAATATGCTCTTGTAATCCTAGTACTAGGGAGACAGAAGCAGATGATCCCTCAGGCTTGATAGACAGCCATCCCATTCTAGGAAGAGATACTGTGTCAAAGAAAAAGGTGGACTGTGCCTGAGGCATGACACAAAGTTGTCCTTTGATATCCAGTTCTACTCCTGTGTTTGTGTGTGAATATATGTGTCAGGATGGGCTTGAATGTGTGTTTGTGTGTATAGGCCAAATTTTTACATCAGATTTTTCCTCAATAATTCTTTCTTATTTTTTGAGATTAGGTCTCTCATTAGATCTAGAAATCACAGCTTTCTCTAGCCAGTTGACACATAAGCTTTGGGAATCCTGTCTCCACTCTTGTTTCAACACTGGTTTTACAGGTATGTGCTTGTTTCTGCTTCTTCCATGGATGCCATGGATCCAAATTAAGGTCCTCATGTTAGTATGGCAAGCACTTTAGCATCTAAGTCATGCCCTCTGTCCCAAATGCAACTTTTGAATTTATATAAAAAGCATCCAAATTAGAATGTATAATTATTTGCCCTACACATTTCACCTCTCGGAAAAATATATAGTAACATAAAAATAATTTAAAAACCCAAGTTCTTTCTGAGTAGCAGACACTACTAAGATTAATAGCACATCCTTTAAAACATTACTATGAGATAGGCTTTTCTTTTTTATTATTATTATTAGTTCTAGTTAGGGAACAAGCTTGTTTCACATGTAAGTCCCTTCTTCCTCTCCCTCCCCTCACCTCCATCCCTCCACCCCACCCCCAACCTACCCCCACCCCATCCACCCACCACTCCCCAGGCAGGGTAGGGCCCTCAATGGGGGCTCTGCAAAGTCCACCAAATCTTCCTGTGCTGGTCCTGGGCCCTTCCCCATGTGTCCAGGGCCAGAGTGTAACCCTTCACATGGGATGGGCTCTCAAAGTCCCTTCTTGCACCAGGGAAAAATACTAATCCACTACCAGAGGCTCCCTGGAGTGCAGAGGCCTCCTTATTGACATCCATGTTCAGGGGTCTGGATCAGTCTTGTACTGATCCAGCATCCTCCCCGACAGCATCTGGGGTCCATGTGCTCTCCCTTGTTCAGGCCAATTGTTCCTGTGGGTTTCTCCATTCTGGTACAGACCTCTTCACTCTTCATTCCTCCCTCTCTTCAACTAAATTCCCCCAGGCTTTTCTTAACATACATAACAATTAAAATTGCTCTAGAGTAAGTATTATAAAATTAATCAAATATATGCCATTAGAGATTATTTCCAAAAAAAAGCAGGAAACCAACAGCAGCATTATTCTTGTACATCCTTGCAAAGACGTTTTTGAAACACAAACTCCCTCAACTTCATCTGCACTGATGTAACCAAAGTCAAGGAAGAGATTCTGGAAGATTCTTCTACTGGAATTCTGTTCCCCTTACTAGACTTGATTCTAAAATTTCCATTTACTGGGGGCAACCTAAGTAATAACTGCAATTTCTACAGTTTACCATGGTGTTAGAAATTAGTATTCTTATCCAGAAGTTTCTGAAATAAGAGATACCTCATATATTACAAATGAGAGGCTTACCCCACGAGCCATGGATCACTTTTGCTTTATGTCAAAGTTAAGTTCAGAGCAGTGTTTATCAGATTTGGACTGAAGATATTTCCTGTTATTTTACTTGGTGTTTCATTTGTTAAATTTAGTTTTACTCCTTTAAAATGGTCTTTCCCTTGGAATTTCTCTTTGTTGCTCAAGTATTTTAATAGAGGTGATGTTTATATCCAGCACTTTATTGATTGATGATGAAGAGGAGAGAAGACAAAGTTGATTGCATATATCATGTCAGTTTGGAAATACATGCTTTCTGGGTATGAAGCAGATCAGTAGCAAAATCTCTGTAATGTCATTTGGAACCACACGGAAAACAAACACCATTTAAAGCAGTGATGAGAATAAAATGTGCCTGCTCCCCAGCCAACATTCATATCTGAATTGTTGTTTCTTGAGTATAGACAACCTTTACTGTCTTAAATACTCTGATTGTGGTTTGAGAAAATTCTTAGCTCAGAGTATGTTTGCAATAAAAATGTATTGATTTGTAAACACTGGAGACAATAGAACACGTAAAAGAGATGTATGCATGCAAACATGACTCTAAGAAGTTTACCATCTATCCTTGGCCAACTACAACTCCATAAAGACAGAAAATCACTATCAGACAGATATTCTTTAATTTTAGAAAGGATTGTGTAGTCATTCAGGCATATATGTGTCAATCAATAGTCCACTATCACACATAAAGAAGGAGAAAGAGCCCCTAGTCTTCTACAGTGCTTTTCCACACAAAGGGCACTTGAGAAGAAATTACTGAGAAGTTTTTTATGGATTCCAAAGAAACTTCAGGCAGAAATGTATGTCTGGTTCACCCACATTTGTGAACTAAATTCTAAGATTAACTAAAATATTCCCAAATGTTTTCAAATGGCAGAAAAAGATCCTAAGAATTAAGGAAAAGGGAAGGTTATGACTGAAGCATTGGCTGTCTTATGAATGCTACCCCCAAATTAAAAATGGATCCTGATAGGCATTCAGACAGGGTTCCATGAGGTGGGAACAAAAAGAGGCTTTAAAGGAGGTAGGTGGGACATATTGTAGAACACATTATTATAAAGGCAGAATGGAAGGAAGAGTCCACTGGGGGACTGGGACCAAACAGACTAGGAGGAGAACAGTGAGAAATCAGTCCAAACTAAACTTACATTAAAAATTACATAGGAATACTTGTAATTTTGTGTGTCAATTAAGCAAAAAAAATAAGAATGAAGTTCATTCTAAGAGTGAAAGAATTTGGAAAGCAAATTATGTGGTTTTAATGAAAATGGTTCTTATAGGCTCCTTCCTGTGTTTGCATGCTTGGCTCCCAGTTAGTATAACTCTTTGGAAAGCATTAGGAGGTATAGCCTTACTTGGAGAAGTGTGTCACTGGGTATTGGTTTTGAGATTTCAAAAGCACATTCCAGGTCAAGTATCTTGTTCTTGCTGCATATAGACTAGTATGTAAAGCTCTAATATTCTGCTCCAGTGTTATGCCATGCCTGCCTCCTTGCTTTCTGCCATGATGATCATGGACTAACTTCTAAGTAAGCCCCAACTAAATGTTTTCTTTTATAAGAGTTGCTTTGGTTATGGTGTCTCTTCACAGCAATAGAACACAAAGACAGGCACATAATGTCCAACTGTTAGACCCTGGCTAGTTATGATGCACATTTAAATCAGACTGAATATATCCTCCATCACTATAAATGCCTTAAATATTTAACTTTAAATTTATAGGCATTTTATTATAGATTAATCAGCAGCTAGTTAAAATAGTAATGATTAGGGGCAGGAACAGTCCCTGGATTGGCAGCAGCAGAGGACCTGGGTTAGGCACCAACATAGATGGTGACTCAACAATATGTAACTGTAATTATAGTGGAGTAGTTGACACCATATTCTGATATCCACAAATACCAGACCTGCATGTATCTGACACTCATATACACAAAAACTAGTAATGACGTTACTATACAGCAATACACATGTCATTTGTAGAGAAGTTACAGTATGTTCTCAGGTTGACACAACATTATGCTAAGAGATACGGTCTTCACAATCTGTCATTGGCATCAATTGCGCACCCCTAACTGAACCACTTTAGAGTCTGCTTTGTACCATTAAAGCAAGAGGGTTGTCATGACTGATATCAAAGCAGTAATTCCTATCTTTCTCATTCATCTTTCTTTATCATGAATAATATCATTCATTTGTCCACCCTCATCTTTTCACATTAATAACGTTGTTCTATTCTTCACCATTCTGTCTTCTACTTATTCACCAAGTGTGGTGCCATTCGAATTCAGAGTTTTCAGTTGCTTTTTTTTCATGCTATAGGATAGAGAAGGATATTAACGTTCAAAGACCATTTTGTCCTCTTAAAATATAAAATATTTGATAGAGGTAGTTACTATGAGGTTTCAGTCAAATGCAGAATGCTAATATAAGAATATTTACATTCTATTTGTGTTTTAATTACATATAGAGAGTTGGTATGTTTAAAAGAGCTTTTATTAGTGTGAGAACTAGTCATTGCTTTTAAGAAAGTCTTGCTCTTTTGAAAAGTTCTATTGACTAGGTAGTAGATTACAGTTTACATGGAGATGTACCAATGAAGCTATTTTAAAAGTAATACAGTAGTGGCACAAATTGGACTTGATAGTTGAAAAAAAGATAAAACACAAAGTTGCATAGGTATAAAAGGGGTATCTTAGGGGAGTTGGAGAGAGAATATGCTCAAAATGCATTGTTTGAAATTCTCAAGGAACTAGCAAAAACAGCAAAATAAAATGGAAATAGCAAAAACAGGGACTCCAGATATATCTCAGTGATAGAGCATATGGTTAGCATCGGTAAAGTGCTGGATCCCATGCATAAGAAAAATTATAAAGTATAAAATGATTGACCATCATGGCACAATAACCCTAAGGATGTAGTAGTTGTGCACATTCCTTGGCAGTAACCAACACCTCTCTAATTGGACTTAAGACTTGCCAGAGTGGAGCAAACTTATAGCTGGTACTGGAAACCTAGCTAACTGCTCAGAGCTAGTGAAGTCATTGATCTTCAGAAAAAACCCACTACTGCTACCTTACTAAAGCACCATAATCCTACACACTAAATGTTTGTCTTTATACCCACAGGAAAGTGAAGTCCTCACCTCATCAAGGAAACTTCTCTTTGGAATAGATGAAGACTGTTACAGAAAACTATAACCTATCAAAATGAAGAGTTGTGAAGCTCGGTCCCGATGGATACATCTGCATAACAACTCGTGCAATAATGCTCTGGAAACATGAAGGAAGAAGGGGCAGAAAGATTGTAAGAGCAAGAGGATCAGGGAATTTTCTATGTGATTTGTCTCCTAGAAATGTCTGAAGCTACATTATACAGACTCAGCAGGTTGTATTTATGTATTTAGGAATGTATATAAAATATATACATATATATTTGTGTAACAATACACACACACACACACACACACACACACACACACACACACATACACAAATCAATAACTAGTGGAAAAGAGGCCATGAATTTGAGTGAGAATAAAGAGGGTATTTGGGATGTTTTGGAGGGAGAAAATAGAAGAAAAAAACTAATGTCATTGCATTAAAATCTCAAAAAACCTTTAAAATATATGTTTATGCAAAAGTAAATGAATTATAAATAGTTGTAACTGCTTGGGGAAAGCATAAGAAATCAGGGATATTCTTTTCTATATTGACATGAAGACTTTAATTTTACTGTGTTTTATTCTGTTTATATAGTAGATAGATTTATAAGGATGACGAGTGAAACCATCATCTACCTGGGTGAACAAAATTAGTGAAGGATGCATTTGAAGAACAGGTGAAAGCAATATAAAGTCAATGGCTTTCTACTTCTTCTGTTTAGAATAATTTTCTTCTTCAGTGCTTAATGTATAGTGATGATTTGATGAAAGTAAACTTCACAAGTACTTAGCTTCGTTTCACGCAGTTCACTAATTTTGTGTTAGCTTGAATTCCTTTGTTATCAGGTTTTGTGGCAATGCAGAATCAGGATCAAACCTGGTTTTGCCTACCCCATCTTATTTGAACTCATAATCTCTCCTCACATCTGTGGGGTGTCTAGATGATCATATAGACACTCATTTTAATAAAGCAGTTCAATTAAAGTATTTATTAGCAAGGACCCCATGGGAGAAGCCATGTTGTGGAAAGACTTGGCTGAGAGGGGTAAAGAAATTAACCCAAACTCATTAGCCCTAAAAACTAACACAATATTCCACAAACCATCAGAAACCAGCATGAGCAGAAACTCAGTAGGCAATGCCACATGTTGGGTCCATTTTCTAAATGCTCAGTGAATTTTCATTAGAATTTTGTTACACATACACTTTGGTTGTAGATGTTACCTACATGTCAAACTAATATTATTTTCGAGACCAAAAACAAGAGTAATATTACAAATTCAGTACTTAATTTGATTTATATAGTTTGGGAATTTATCCTATTTGGGAGAAATTAAATAGAAAATATCATGGAGAAAGACTGAACTCCCACATACTAAAACCATAGCATGAGACTTAGTAGACCTTGGTAGTGTAAACTAAGAATGCTAACTTCATCAACAATTGTTGGAGAACATTGGACAGTCAGCCTATGAGTCTTAATGTTTCTGTTTAGAAAGTGATTTTTAAGGTTCTCCCCCTCATGGTTTTATTATATGAGTTAGATGAATTACATATTACATTAAGCTCTCACAGTAAAACATCTGTCTTAAAGCTGCACAAAATTATTTACTTATGCTAAAAATTACTATAATGATAAGTTTGAACAGAATTTTCTCTTGCTACGAAACAACATTTATGATATAGGTAAAGCAGATTTGAGTCTGGTTCTAGAAGAAAGGTAACAGGATAAAATGATATTCATAAAAATAGAACCTGACACCTTTACAAGAGATATTGTAGTTAATAATGCATTGGAAAACTGTGGAAGCAATAAGAGTAGAGAGACCAAGTTGTCAGAGAGAGGGGATAAGAAGGAAGCTGATAGTTTACATTTCCCTGTAGCATATGCTGATTCCAATTACAGACTGAAAGTTGAAAATCACAGCTTGGCATAGCCATATCACCTCTGCAGGTGGAAGAGAAACAAGGTGAACTTTAAGTAGTCCCAGGCCTCATATATGGGTCTCCTCTTCTATGATATTGGTTTGTCTATCTGTTGGGTATTTTTTTTTTTTGCATCAGTACCATACAGTTTTATTACTATGTCTCTGTAGTATAATTTGAGATCCAGAGTTGTGATACTTCCACCACTGCATTTGGCTTAGGATTATTTGACTATTTTCAGCAAGAGAAAACAGGGGGGGGGGGCAAGGGAGTGGAATGAAGATGGGGAACAAATAAGAACATAGCTTATATGGCAATGCCATAATGAAAACTGTTACTTTGTGTAGCCTATTAGTCAGAGAGATTAGCCAATGTGGAGTTTGACAGTTGTCAGTGGTTCTGATCTTGCTCAGTCAATGATTTGTGCCTGAGATCCTAGTCAACAGTCACTGTCAGAGGTACTGAACATGCCTAGCCAATGAGGGGTGGCTATGGAATGTCAACAGATCAGAATGCCTGGATGCTGGGAAGGTATATAAGTTTCTACCCATTGCTAAATGAATGAGTCTATTTTTTCCTTTCACCTGACTCCCAAGGTCTGTATGTTGACTTTGTGCCTTCTCACCCCTTTCCCTGAGGGAGCCGTCAGGACCCAGCAACAACTTTGTATACTAACTTTAAAAAATAAACTTAAGAGAACAGGGCTGTACAGCCAGGAGCCCAAACACTTACCTCCTTCAGGTGGAGGTGGGGGCCACAGTTCTGGTCGTTGCTGATGCAGGGGGGTGTGGTGGTTGGGGGTGTGGGTAGGCTAGTGCCAGGTCCTCTGGGGCTTTGGTGGGTGGTGGTGGGGCTCAGGATGTGCCACAGGCAAATTAGTGCCTAGAGTACAGGGCCATCTAGCCAGGAACCCAGACACTCACCTCCTCCAGGTGCAGGTGGGACCAAGGCTTCAGTGGTCACTAATTCAGGGCAGGATAGTTGGGGTGTGAGGAAGCTGCTGCCTGAATTGGCCTTTCCCTGTAATAAGATTGGTGATCACCCTAATTGTCATCATAGAAACTTCATCCAGTAACTGACAGAAGCAGATGCAGAGATCCACAGCTAAGCACTGGGCCAAGCTCCCAGAGTCCAGTCAAAGAGAGGGAGGAGCAATAATATGAGCAAAGGGGTCAAGACCATGATGGAGAGACCCATAGAAACAGCTGACCTGACCAGGTAGGAGTTCACTGACTCTGGCCTGACAGCTGGGGAATTTGCATAGGACTAAACCAGGCCCTCTGAATGTAGGTGACAGCTGTTTGGCTTAGGCAGTTTATGGGGCCACTGGCAGTGGGATGAGGATTTATCCCTAGTGCATGACCGACTTTTTGGAGCCCATTCCCTATGGAGGGATACCTTGCCCAGCCTATTTACAGAGCGGAGGGCCTTGGTCCTGCCTTAATGTGATGTAACAGACTTTTGTTGACTCCCCATGGGAGGCCTCACCCTCTCTGAGGAGTGTATGGGGGTGGGTGAGAGGAAGGTGAGGAAAGTGGGAGCAGGGAAGGGGGAACTGGGATTGGTATGTCAAGTAAAAAAGATTCTTTAAAAATAATAAAATCCAGTAGCGAATATTCTTATGCAAAAAAAATTTTAAAAGACTTATAGGGTTGTAAGTAAAAGACTTTCCTCTAAACAAGACATCTGTTGAGTTCTTAGAGTTATGAGAAACAAATGAACCCTTTTTTGGGAGGGTGAAATATCCTACAGTTTCATGGAGCGTAGGCATTATGCCCCTAAAAGAAGATGATAGCCAACCTAAAAAAAAAAATTAAGCAAAAGAAATAGCCCTTAAAGACTGATGGACTGATGATATTAAGGATCAGAGATACATCACCCTGAAAAACACTGAACATCTGCTCATGCAAGATAGGAGCCTGAAAATATGGCAAAGTCTCCTGCCAAGGTATGAAGAAAAGAAAAGGTTCCTTTTGTATTGGGGGATAGAATGAATGGGGAGAGCTGAAGCACGAAGTACCAAATAAGTCTCCCCTCTTAAGACAAAATTTTGAAGGTTCATGGAGTGTGAAGTCGAATATACAAGTTTAAGATCTACAACAAAGTAATTCTTACTGTGTTTTCAGGGCTAAGTAGACAGAGTTCAGTCTCTTCCCTGAAATCGTGGTGGCAGTGCCAGTGGAATCGGGAGAACCCAGGCAAAGATCGAGTGTTCAAAGATTTATCACCCAGCCTCAACATGACTCAATGCCTAACTGTGATGAGGTGCTAAACCTCTAGCCTATCTCACCATACCTCTTTTCTTTCTTAAGCGAAGGAAATATTCAATTCTCTTTAGCATAAAATAAAATGACCTAGACTATGTACATATTTTGAAAAACATAAATTATGGCATATGATAGAAGTGTTGATTATAGACACAATCATGAATATAATCCATATAATCCATTTCAAAGTAGCAGAGGCATACATAAATAGCACAATTGTTTACTAAAATCGATGAAAAGATTGGTAAACTAAAGGCAAAGGTGTAAAATTAGAAAGAAGCTGGAATTTATATGGAAAAAAATAAATCTGTATTTTACAATTATAAAATATCTGAAATAAATAAAGGTGTGACAGAAGACAATACACAAAATAAGGCCAATGAACTGGAAGCAGAAATTAAAAGGAAAAAAGAATTTGGATGGGAAATATAATAACATGCTCAAATTTTGTAATATATGTAAAGGTGTAATTTTTGAGGACAAGACTAAAGAAAAATGAGAATGAAGCAACACGTGAAAAGAAAAAAACAGGAATTTTACAGAATTTATGGAAAACATGAATTTAAAAAGACATAAAATTTAAACAATCAAGATCAACTAATAAAAGACATTGACTAGGAATATAGCAATCTGTTTTCTAAATATCTAAAACAAACTACAAGGTAACAGATGAAAACAGTGTGTCACTTCTAGAAGTTCAATACTCAGATAACAGCTGACTTCTCAGTAGAAACACTGTATGCCAGAAGACAGTGAAAAAAAACTCAAAATGTTAAAGAAAATTAGTTGTAGGCCTAAACATCTATGTCAAATAAAACCAAAACCTTCCAATGGCAAAGGTAAAATCCGCATGCTTTCTGTTAAAGGAAAGCTAAGGGAATTGGCTCTAACAAGCCTGTATTAATATTGCCTTTAAAATGAAATCATAATAATATACATTAAAGTCTATTCTTCATGATGAAGGAAAAATGATCCCAAAGGTAATCATGGAGGTGCAGGAGGAAATGAAACATTGAAAAGTATAAATTCAGGATAAATATTCAAATGTTTACCATATAAAATATTAATAGCAATATTTTTCAGAATCTAAAACTCAAGATAACAATGTCAAGTAGTAAGGCTGATAAGTGCAGATTGCATGTTCCAGTTTCTCAATTATTAAGAATGTTTTCAAAGTAATAATTTATATGATGTGCTAATAATTCAAAATACATTTTAGAAATTTCTAAGAGACACACTGAAGCACAGTAAGAGATATAGAACTTAAAAGAAAATGTAAAACAATAAAATGTAATGAAAAACTAAAATATTTACTGGAGTGATAGAAACAGATGTCTTGAGAGTAAGAAAGAAGAAACAAAGCTAAAATGAATAGCTTGGGATTCTACATGTGGTTCTAGGGTTTCAGAAGGATGTCAGTCTGGCATGGATCCTGCTGACTGAGTACTGGAGCTTTGAACACACACACACACACACACACAAAAAAAAAAAAAAAAAAAAAAAAAAAAAAAACCAAAAAAAAAAAACAACAAAAAAAAAAAACGGAGAAAAACTATTTTCAGCCAAATGAAGGCTAAAGTTAGAGCAGGGATTAACTAGTTCTTGCAGTGAATGCCCCATATGTAGTAGCTTCTACAACATTATAGAAATGAGGGCAAAAAGTAAGCCCTCACTCTAGGGTACGGAGGTGTGCCATGAGATGCTGCCTTCCATATCCAACATTTGGAACATTGTAAACAAAGAGCACATAGCAGCAATGAATACATGCACAGGATTGGACCCTTCGACATTCCATCAAGAAAGAGGAAGTACCCTTGAAGCCTCACCCCTTCCTGGGGAGTTCATGGTTATCAATGGTTGTTGTACATTTTTTTCAATGGTGCCACCACTAGGGAACTAATCAGGAAGAAGTAGGGGTTCAGATGGAAAGGAAAGGGGCATTAGAGGGTGATGGGGATAAATAAAATCACAAAACCTAGTGTACATGTATGAAACTCTCAAATAAAGAAGGATTATAAATATACTATTTTCCTGCTCAGGAAAGTGATATGAAACATATATTCTTAGACACAAGTATATATACATGTAGATACCAACATACAAATGTCTATATACTCAAACACAGGACACAGATAAAATTGAACCTTAATTTATTTTCTGTATAGTATACATTACAGGTTGTACAGTAACTCTAAATTTTCAATAAAAGGCTAGACATCTCTTATATAAGAATTATGCTATACTTTTAATACATTATTTCTAAAATTATCAAAACCTTGTGGTGATATTTTGCTTGTGCAAATAAAGCCTGTCTGAAGGTCAAAGAATGGAGCTTGGCACAGGCTAACCATAGAGGTCTGGAGGTCTGTACAGACAGACAAGAAGTGAGCTAGCTGGGTGGAAACAGGATATAAGCAGGGAGAAACAGGAACTCATTTGAGACACAAAGGAGGTAAGGTATGGTGGTGGCTTGCTCTTTCTCTCTGATCTGTCAGAATTTTCCTTTACATCTGACTCTGGGTTTTTGTTACTTAGACCAATTAAGAACTCCATTTACAAAACCTAATTGCCCATGAGTTATTTGGTGCTGTCTTTAACCTTAAATTTTATTGCTGTTATCAAGTATAATAAAAGGAGATATTATAATACCACATAATGCAGATTGGTTCAGTTCACTTCTACAGATTCTAGGGCACCTAAGATGTTCCTATTTTTTTTTCTTAAAATTCCTTCCCAAATGGATGTGCTAATGAGAAGGTTCATGATCAAAAGGTTAGGAGTAATAAAAAATAAAGTAAAATTTCAGCAGCTAGAGCTATCTATGACTTGACTTCAAACTCAATAGTTGGCATTAACACATGGTCCCCATTTGTAAATCTGGGGAACCCGCATTGGACCAAACCAAGCTGGGTGTGGGTGCCAGTTAGGAGGCCTGGGCAGTCTATGGAACCTCAAATAGTGGAACCAGTATTTATTCCTAGTGTTCAAATGGACTTTTGGATTCCATTCCCCATGGAGGATACTCTCTCAACCCAGATACACAGAGGAGGGCCTAGGCCTTCCCCAAATGATGTGATAGAGTTTTATGATTCCCCCATGGAAGGCCTCATCTTCCCTGGAGAGTTGATTGGGGTGTCGGTGGGGGGGGGCATGGGAAGATGGGAAGGAGAGGGAACTGGGATTGATGTGTAAAATAAGATTGTTTCTAAATTAATTAATTAATTAATTAACTGATGCTTACTAAAAAAATGGGCTTTAAAGTATGCTAAAATGGAACATTTCATAATTTGTAAGATGTTTTAAGAAAATACATCTTGCAAGTTGGTTTTTGGGTGTCATATTTTCTAGTGTTACATGTTGAGGAAAACATCACAACTTGTCAAATTCCAAACACCATGTGATTCACCAAGAGGCAACCGTGCAGTGGAAAAGCTGACTTAACCTTTCACTCAATTCCAATGTGAAATCAAACATCTTCAAAAAAGTCAAGTCAAACTTTTAAAAAGTTCATCTAAATTTTATCTGTTCACAATTATTGCAACTATTCCAACAAGCAATATGATTGAAATGGTAAAATAGTCTTCCAATTCCTATAATTTACCCCAAGTTCAGACCTAATCACACCCAGACTCTTGACTTCGGAAAGATCATGAATTGAATATTGAGATTAAAGTAGATGTACAAAAATTATCAGAGCTTTTTACATGTCTTAAAATTCAATGTTAATAGACCATGAATGGTTTGCTCTACCATGTCCATTGCCTTCTAAAGCAAAGGTGAAGTACATCAGTATATATTGGGTTATTTGTAATAGAATTATCTTTATAAAAGTAAGTATAGTTCTATGATTGAATTGAATTTCTGGGCCAAAAGTTGAATATCAATGAGTCAAATAATTTAAGTAATGAGGAGAATGAGAAGCCATTATTCCAATTTACCATCATCATTTCTTCCATCACATCTAAGATAATACATATAATGAACTCTATCCATTGTTTTTTATTCCTTGAAGTTCAGGTCATCAGCAAGAGATGCAATATAGCAAACACAGGCATATTGTCATGTGTAATACCTGTCAATTTATAATTTAACCTGTCTTTTTAAGCAGTAGCATTTTTGAGATTTCTTTTCCTTTAATCTTAATTTCTACTATGTTTCTCACAAAGAACACATATTTCTATTTTGTTTTATTACCATTTCTCTTAATTCTTTTAGAATTTCAAACAATGAATTTAAATTAAATTCACCCCTCTCCCCTAAATCCTATCAGATTCCATTCTTACTTACCACTTTGTCCATCTATCTTTGATTTTTCTTTATCATAAATCCATTGAGTTGTGTTGCCAACTACTCTTGGAAGTGGGCCCTGCTCTGGAGTATATTAGGCCTATTGTAGGTTTCACTATTAAAGAAAGCTACCTCTTTCTTTTCCAGAAGCTATCAAATGCCTAAAACTCCTCACCTCACCAACTCGTGGGATTTCTTGCCTATCTCTTTCCTGCATGCCAAGGTTTGCTTGGCTTGAACATTGGTAGGTCTTGTGCAGATGTCAAAATCACTGTAATTAATATGTGTAACAGTGCCATGGCCAGAAATCACTGTTTCTTTGAAATCATTTGCCACCTCTGGATCTTAGGATCTAATCTCCCCACCCCTTCCATATAGATCCTTGAGCCTTGAAGGAACGGATGTTGTTTCAGTCAGGTTTTCAATTGCTGTGAAGAGACACTATGACGAGGCACCACCTAATAGTGCCACTCCCTATGAGCTTATTGGTGTCAATTACATTCAAACTATCCCATTCTACTCCCTGACCCCCATAAGCTTGTAACAATGCAAAATGCATTTAGTCCAACTTCAGAAGTCCTCATATTCTATCACAGTCTCAGCAATGTTTAAAAGTCCAAAGTCTCTTCTGATATTCATGAAAGTTCTTCACTGTAACCCCCTGCAAAGTCAAAATCAAAAAGCAGATCACAGACTGTGAACATACAATGACACAGGATATACATTACCATTCCAAACTACAGAAAAGGGAGCATATTTAGGAGATACTGGACCAAAGCAAGAACAAAAATCAGCTGGACAAACTCAAAACTCTCCATCTCAATGTCTGATGCCAAACTGCTCTTCAGATCTCCAACTCCTTTCAGCTTTGTTGACTGCAACACACTTCTCTCTTTCAAGCTGGTTCCACTCGTTAACAGCTTTACTCAGCAGGTATTCCACAACTCTGACATCTTCAACATTTTGGGGTGTTCAAGTCAATCCAGGCTTCAACTTCACAACTTCAGGAAATGGCCTCTCTAGGCCTTCATTCAGGGACACCCCTGACACATGCCTGGCCTCAGGGACTTTCCTTAGTCATGGAGGCAAATTCCATAACTGGTTTCTTCTATCTTTAACTCTAAAGTCAGAACCACATGACTGAAGCTGCCAAATTCTGCTGCTTGCTGGGGCTGGAACCTGGCCTCCTCCTTCAATTACATCTTCACTTGCCTTCTGTCTTTTACTACCTAAGGTTAGCTGCTGTGCAACTTGCTCTTTAGAGCAGGCTGGCCTCAAACTCAGAGATTCACCTTTAATCCAGCCTTCCCACTGCTGGGATTAAAGGTGTGCACCGCCACATCCTGCTCTAAGCTTTCTTTAGTTTCTTTTCACAAGTTAGAAACTTAGCTGGGTGGGATCTTGCCCTGAGGTCACCACTCCCTTTATTACATTTCTTAATCTGCTTATCTCCTTGAACACAGGGCTTAGCTCCATTCCACTTCCTGATGCTTTCACAACCCAAAGTACCAAAGTCCAAATTCCCCCAAATAAAAACATGGTCAAGCATATCACAACAATATCCTAGTCCCTGGTACCAATTTCTGTCTTAGGGTTTCTATTGCTGCAAAGAGACACCATGACCATAGCAACTCTTATAAGGAAAACATTTAATTGTGGTAGCTTGTTTACAGTTTCAGTTTCAGTCTGTTATCATCACTGCAGGGAGCATAGCAGCCTGTAGGCAGACATGGTGGTGGAGAAGTACCTGACAGTCTCACATCTTGCAGGCAACAGGAAATCAACTGAGAAAGTGGGTGGTATCCTGAACATAGGAAATCTCAGAGCCCACCCCCACAGTGACACACTCTAACATGGTCATACCCACTCCAAAAAGCTACAGCTCCTAATAGTGCCACTCCCTATGAGCTTATGGGAGCCAATTACATTCACACTACCACAGATGCGATACAGACATCCTGTTTAGAAATGACCACTCTACTGCCTCTTGTGCTTTACACTCTGGCCAGTTGTGGGTCTCTGTTAATTTTCATCTACTTCAAGCAGCTTCTCTGAAGCGGGCTTGGAGATATAGCAACACATCATTAGGAATCATTTTAATACTATGTTCATTTAGGGTAATAGTAGCACTAGGTTTTCTTCTAGAGCTTCTGACCTATCTACCCACAGGTTCTTGGCCCCATTAACAGTGCCAAGTATATGTCCCATCTCATGGAACAGGCCTTGGATCCCATCAGAAAAGAGTTGGTTACTGATGGGAGAGCTTGTAGGTTCAAGATACCAGCTTGTAGGTTCAAATTACCTTTATTCAGATAAATGCCAGCCAAACACAAGCCAGAATGTGCCAGGGGCAGCTGAGTAGGGAGGCCAGGGAGAAGGGGCTGCCATGTGCTCTTGGTTCCTTAAGAGCCCATTCCGCGTCATCCTGACCTCACCTTGACCACACCTTGACAGGCATGGTCAGGCATACCTGTAGCCAGCCTCTAACAGGCGTGGCTTACTGTCCCCTACAGGTTACTACCATGACATTCTTGCCACTAAGTGCACCAGTGACATGTCTTACCTGGCTGGTCATTATCATACCTCAAAGGTTCACATCTCAATAACACTGGTGACTACTTTTCTCTTTTTGTGGTGTACATAGCACTTTGCTGCACTGTGAAGCTAGACAGCAGATAGAAGGCAGTTATATAAAGCAGGTAGGGAGGAGTAATGGTACAGGAAGAATTAAATAGGATAGGTGATAGGAGCAAAGGATAGAGGAGTAAATAAAGGCAGGGATAGCATTAAAGACCTTTTGGTAAAGTACTATAAAATCTACTATTGTAAAGCTTCATATATTCATAAATGTATACATAAAAAGAGTTTAGAGTAGCCCTATAGTTTGTTGACAATGCCTCTTCTAGACATGACAGACTAACAAATAAAAATCTCAGTGGCAGGAATAGACTACCTATTTTGGAGTTTGTGGCTAGTAAGCACTCAAATACCCAGTGTCAAACATTTTAAGTTTGTGCCAATGCTCAGTTTTAACCTCTAGTACTCCATGGTAAGACCTAATTGCCGAAGAAGCCATGTACTTTACTTGTTCTATAAGAAATCAAAATGATACTGACTGATGTGGGCATCTCATCCAGCAAAACTCCTTTTGCTAAGGATTGCTTTAGTTTTTTGAGATCTTTTGTGCTTCTATAAGAATTTTAGGATGATTTTTGTCTGTTTCTATAAATAATGGATTTCTATTTTCATTGGAATTCCATTGAAACTACAAATTACTTTTTGGTGGGATGGTTATTTTCACTATACTAATCCTAGTGTTCTTTCTCAATTACTTTTTTCAGCGATTCAAAGTTTTTCTTATGGAGGTCTTTCACTTTCCTGGCTTGTTTTATCTTAAGATTTATTTATTTTTTAATATGGTGAGTAGAACGGTTTCCCTGATTGATTTCTCAGAGTATGTTTGACATTGGTATATAGGAAGACTACTGATTTTTGTATGTTAATTGTGTATCTTGGGTCTTCAATGAAAATGTTTATCACTTCTAGGAGTTTTCAAGTGGGGTCTTCAGGGTCCTGTGTATAGCCTCATTCGTTATAAATCCTATTCATATCCTTTTTATTTGCTCATCTTGTCTTATCACTATAGCTAATATTTTTGAGCACTACACTGAGTAAGAGTAGAAAAAGTGAACACCCTTGACTTCTTCCTGATTTTAGTGTCAGTGCTTCACATATCTTCACTTAAAATAATGTTGTCACATATAGCCTTTACTTTTTATTTATTCTTTAATTACTACTCATACTTACATATTCATCCCCCCATTCCCTTGCCCTCCCATACTCCCATGTTCCCCACCAACCCTTCCCCAACCCATCCCCCAACTCCTCCCCAGGGATAGTGAGGCCCTCCAAGGGGGACCTTCAAAGTCTGTCATATCATTTGGGGGAGGGCCTAGGCCCTCCTTGTTGTATCTGGGCTGCAATAGTATCTCTTCATAGGGAATGGGCTACCAAAGTCCATTTGTGCTCTAGGGATAAAGACTGGCTCCACTATTAGAGGTCCCATAGACTGTCTTGGCCGCCTAGCTGGCATCCACATTCAGAGCACTTGGTTTGGTCCAATGCTGTTTCCCCAGATTTATAACTAGGATCTCCATGCTATCAGTAGTTCAGATCCAGCCCTGTCTTGGCTCCTTTGCTCATCCCTCCTCCCTCTCCACAACTGGATTTTAGTAGTATAGTTCATTGCTTAGCTGTGGGTGCCAGTTTCTACTTTGAACAGCTACTGGATGAAGGCTCTAGGAATGGTAACCAAGGTAGGGTCAATCTCAATATAGGGGAAGGACATCAATGGCATCCTCTTCACCACTGCCTGGCTTCTTAGTTGAGTTCAACTCTGTGAATCCCCTAACATTTTCTATGTGCCAGACCTCTTTCCAAACCTGTACTGTCTCCCTCAATCAAGGCATCTCCTTTCTTGCCCTCCTCTTGTCCAACCCCGTCTAGTCCTCTTGTTTTCCTGCCCCTCCCCTTCTTCCCTTCCCACCTCCTTCCTCTCTGCCCCTCCCCGAGCTCCCACTTTAGTCAGGGGTTCTTGTCCCCATCCCATTCTTTGAGGGACTATGCAATCTTCTCTTGGGGTCCTCCTTGTTTCCTAGCTCCTCTGGCAGTGTGGATTGTAGACGGGTAATCCTTTGTTCTGTGTCTAAAAATCAAAAATGAGTGAGTATATACCATGTTTATCTTTTTGTGATTGAGTAACCTCACTCAGGATGATTTCTTCTAGTTCTTTCCATTTGCCTGCACATTTCAAGATTCCATTGTTTTTTTCCCCTTTAGTAGTACTCCATTGTGTAAATGTACCACGTTTTCTCTATCCATTCTTCAGCTGAGGGGCATCTAGGTTGCTTCCAGGTTCTGGCTACTACAAATAATGCTGCTATGAACATAGTTGAACATATGTCCTAATTGTATGAGTGTGCATTCTTTGGGTATATGCCCAAGAGAGGCATTGTTAGATCTTGAGGCAGACTGATTCCCATTTTTCTGAGAAACCACCATAGTGATTTTCGAAGTGGTTGTACAAGTTTCCACTCCCACCAGCAATGGAGGAGATTTCCTCTTTCTTCACATCCTCTCCAGCATAGATTGCCATTGTTGTTACTGATTTTAGCCATTCTGACAGGAGTAAGATGGTATCTCAGAGTGGTTTTGAGCTGCATTTCCCTGATGGCTAAGGATGTTGAGCACTTTCTCAAGTGTCTTTCAGCCTTTTGGATTCCTCTGTTGAGAATTCTCTATTTAGTTCTGCACTCCAACTTTTAATTGCATTGTTTCGTGTTTTGGTGGCTAGCTTCTTGAGTTCATTTTATGTTTTGGAGACCAACCCTCTGTCACATGTGGGGTTGGTGAATATCTTTTCCTATTCTATGGGCTGGCATTTTGTCTTGCTGACTGTGTCCTTTGCCTTACAGAAGCTTCTCAGTTTCAGGAAGTCCCATTTATTAATTGTTGATCTCAATGTTTGTGCTACTGGTGTTATGTTCAGAAAGCAATCTCCTGTACCAATTTGTTCGAGGGTACCACCTACTTTCTCTTTTAGGAGGTTCAGTGTGGCTGAATTTATGTTGAGGTCTTTGATCCACTTGGACTTAAGTTCTGTGCGTGGCAATAGATATGGATCTAACTGAAATCGTCTACATGTCTGAATCCAGTTATGCCAACACTATTTGTTGAAGATGTTTTCTTTTTCCCATTGTATACCTTCAGCTTCTTTGTCAAAAATCAGGTGTTCATATGTGTGTGGGTTAATATCAGGATTTTCAATTCGATTCCATTTGTCCATCTGTCTATTTTTGTGCCAATACCAAGCTATTTTCAGGACTATTGCTCTGTAATAGAGCTTGAAGTCTGGGATGGTGATGCCTCTGGAAGTTTATTTATTGTACAGGGTTGTTTTGGCTATCCTGGGTTTTTTGTTTTTCCCTATGTAGTTGAGTATTGTTCTTTCAAGTTCTGTGAAGAATTGTGTTGGGATTTTGAGGGGAATTGCATTGAATCTGTAGATTACTTTGGGCATGATTGCCATTTTTACTATGTTGATCCTACCTATCCATGAGCATGGGAGATCTTTTCATTTCCTGGTATCTTCTTTAATTTCTTTCTTTAAAGACTCAAAGTTCTTACTACACAGGTCTTTCACATTTTGGTTAGCGTTACCCCAAGATATTTTATGTTGTTAGTTGCTATTTTAAAGTGTGATGTTTCTCTGATTTCTTTCTCAGCACATTTATCATCCATATATAGTAAGGCTGCTGAGTTATTTGAGTTAATCTTGTACCCAGCTACTTTGCTGAAGGTGTTTATCAGCTGTAGGAGTTCCCTGGTAGAGTTTTTTTGGGTCACATATGTAAACTATCATATCATCTGCAAATAGTGAAAGTTTGACTTCTTCCTTTTCAATTTTTATCCCCTTGATCTCCTTTTGTTGTGTTATTGCTCTAGCTAGAACTTCGAGGACAATATTGAAGTGATATGGAGAGAGTGGGCAGCCTGGTCTTGTTCCTGATTTTAGAGGAATAGCTTTGAATTTCTCTCCATTTAGTTTGATGTTGGCTGTTGGTTTGCTGTATATCGCTTTTATCATGTTTAGGTATGTTCCTGTTATTCCTGATGTTTCTAAGACCTTCATCATGAAGGGATGTTGAATTTTGTCAAAGGCTTTTTCAGCATCTAGTGAGATGATCATGTGGTTTTTCATTTTTAGTTTTTTTTATATGGATTACATTGATGGATTTTCGAGTGTTGAAACGTCCCTGCATTCCTGGGATGAAGGCAACTTGATCATGGTGGATGATTTCTCTGATGTGTTTTTGGATTCGATTTGCAGGATTTTGTTGAATATTTTTGCATCGATGTTCATGAGGGATATTTGTCTATAATTCTCTTTTTAGTTGTGTCTTTGTGTGACTTCGGGACCAAGGTAATTATAGCATCGTAAAAAGAGCTTGGGAATCTCCCTCCTGTTGCTATTATGTGGAACAATTTGAGGAGTACTGGTATTAGATGTTCTTTGAATTTCTGGTAGAATTCTGCAGTGAAGCCATCTGGCCCTGGGCTTTTTTTAGTTGCTAGACTTTTGATGACTGCTTCTATTACATTAGGGGTTATAGATCTGTTTAGATTGCTTATCTGTTCTTGATTTAATTTTGGTAAGTGATATCTGCTGAGAAAATTGTTCATTTCCTTTAGATTTTTGAATGTTATGGAGTACAGGTTTTCAACGTATGACCTGATGATTCTCTGGATTACCTCAATGTCTGTTGTCATGTCCCCCTTTTCATTTCTGATTTTGTTAATTAGCATGATCTCTCTCTGCCTTTTGGTTAGTTTGGATAAAGGTTTGTCTGTCTTGTTGACTTTCTCGAAGAACCAACTCTTTGTTTCATTGACTCTTTGTAATGTTTTCCTACTTTCAGCCCTCAGTTTGATTATTTCCTGGCATCTACTCCTTCTGGATGAGTTTGTTTCCATTTGTTCTAGAGCTTTCAGTTGTGCTGTTAATTCTCTAGTGTGACTATTCCCCAGTTTCTTCATGTGGGCACTTAGTGCTATGAACTTTCCTCTTAGCACTGCTTTCAAAGTATCTCATAGGTTTGTGTCTTCATTCTCATTAAATTCTAGGAAGTCTTTAATTTCTTTTTGCATTTCTTCCTTAACCCAGGAATAGTACAGTTGGGCATTATTCAATTTCCATGAGTTTGTAGCATTTCTATAATTTGTTTTGTTGTTGAATTCTAATTTTAAAGCATGGTGGTCTGATAATATACAGGGGGTTATTCCAGTTTATTCTATCTGTGTAGGTTTGCTACATTGCCGAGTATGTGGTCAATTTTAGAGAAGGTTCCATGTGGTGCTGAGAAGAAGATATATTCTTTTGTGTTTGAATGGAATGTTCTATAGATGTCTGTTTAGCCCAATTGGGTCATAACTTCTGTTACTTCTTTTATTTCTTTTTTAAGTTTCTGTCTGGTGGTCCTACCTAGTGGCGAGAGCAGGGTTTTGAAGTCTCCTACTATAAGTATGTGAGGTTTTATATGTGATTTGAGCTTTAATAATGTTTTTTTTAATGAATGTGGGTGCCTTTGTATTTGGGGCATAGGTGTTCAGGATTGAGACTTCATCTTGATGGACTTTTCCTGTGATGAAAGTGCCATTCTTCATCTCTTTTGATTGATTTTAGCTTGAAGTCTAATTTGTTAGATATTAGAATTGCTACACCAGCTGTTTTGGGTCCATTTGATTGGAAAATCTTTTCCCAACCCTTTACTCTGAGGTACCATCTGTCTTTGAAGTTGAGATGTGTTTCTTGTGTGCAGCAGAAGGATGGATTCTGTCTTCATATCCACTCTGTTAGCCTGTATCTTTTTATACTCAAGTTAAGACCATTGACTGAGTGATATTAATGACCATTGATTGTTGATTCTTGCTTGTTTTGGATTTGTTGTTGGTGGTGTTATTATGTGTGGATTGCCCCCCTTTTTATTTTGGTGTTTGGTAAAGTGGGATTATCTACTGCCTATGGTTTTTTTAGTGCAGTTATCTTTGTTGGGTTGGAGTTTTCCTTCTAGATCTCTCTGTAGTGCTGGATTTGTGGATATGTATTGTTTAAGTCTGGTTTTGTCATGGAATATCTTGTTTTCTCCATCTATAGTGACTGAAAACTTTGCTGGATACAGTAGTCTGGCTGGCATCCATGTTCCCTTAGCGTTTGTAGAACTTCTATCAAGGATCTTCTGGCTTTCAAAGTTTCCATTGAGAAGTTGGCCTGTATCTTTTTATACTTAAGTTAAGACCATTGTAATTCTGAAAGGTCTGCTTTTATATGTTACGTGGCCTTTTTCTTTTGCTGCTTTTAATATTTTTTCTTTATTCCGTAAGTTTGTTGTTTTGATCATTATGTGACAAGGGGGCTTCTTTTTGTGGCCCAATCTATTTGGTGTTCTGTAAGCTCTTGTACTTTCATAGGCATATCCTTCTATAGGTTGGGGAAGTTTTCTTCTATGATTTTGTTGAATATGTTTTCTGTACCTTTGAGCTGAATTTCTTCACCTTCTTGTATACCTATTATTTGGTCTTTTCAAGGTGTCCCATATTTCCTGGATATTTTGTGTTAGGGACTTGCTGGAGTTGAGATTTCCTTTGGTCGATGACTGTATATCCTCCAGTCTTCAACACCTGGGATTCTCTCTTCCATCTCTTGGATTCTATTGGTTATGCTTACTTCAATGGTTCCTGATCATATACCCAGCTTTTCTATTTCCAGCATCCACTCATTCTGTGTTTTCTTTATTGTTTCTAATTCTGCTTTCAAACCGTGGACTGTTTGAATTGTTCCCTTCACTTGTTTGGTTGTTTTTTCTTGGCTTGCTTTAGATTCTTTAAGAGATTTGTTTGTTTCTTGAATTTTTGGTTTGTCTTTTCCTCCATTTCATGTAATTTTTTGCTTGTTTTTTTTCCTTCTATTTCTTTAAGGAATTTTCTTGTTTTCTCTTTAATGGTCTCTATCATCTTCATAAGATAATTTTTAAGGTCCATCTCTTCTTCATCCTCTGCATTGGGCTTCTCAGTTCTTGTTGGTGTGGAGTCCATAGATTCTGGTGGTGTCACATTGGTCTTTCTGTTCTTGAGGGTGTTTTTATTCCGTCATCTTCCCATCCCTTCTTCCAGTGGGTGTAGGTGGCATCTCTCCCTCTCTTTTAGTCTCCTCAAGCAAAGGGCAGAGGGTAGAGGGGGGGACCAAGAGTGAGGTGTGTCCAGACTCAGGGTGGTCCTTCCTGTCTGAGCAGGTCCATTCTTGTTGAGGGCTCAGGAAGAAGGAGAAGGGGTTTATGGGAAGAGTTGGGGCCAGAGGAGATCCCAGACTCACCTCAGGCAGCAGGTGGAGGACAGAGGGAAGAAGGGGGACTGAAAGTGAGGTGTGTCCAGACTCAGGGTGGGACCCCCCCTGGCTGGGAAGGTTCACTCTACTGGAGGACCAGGCTCAGGAAGAAGTAAGAGGGGTTTATAGGGGGAGTTGGGACCAGAGGAGAGCCAAGAGGCACCTCACACAGCAGGCGGCAGGTGGAGGGCTGTATATAGCCTTTGTTTTGTTGAGCTGTTTCTTCTGTTCTGGAATCCTTTTATCATGAAGCATTGTAAGATTTTTTTTTAATTCCCTTTCTGTATCTATCAAGATATTATTATCCTGTCCGGTGCATGCAAGCAGCAGCACTTCTTGTGTAGTTTCTGCTACTCCTGCCCAGCAGCTCAATCCAGTCAGCATGCCATGGATTTAGGAGGACTTGCACAAAGGCACCAATTCTCAGCGCTTTCACATGTTTTCCTGGAGAGATCTCCATGATTTAATCAGTTAGCTGACAAACTTTATCTCTTGCAAGGAGGAGGCTTCTAGAAGACTTCCTTTGTCTATTTTTTAAATTGTATTATTTAAATTTTTATGGTTTACTAGTAAGAGTTCTCTGTGTTTTCTAAATTAAAATAATTTATCAAATATGTAATGTATAAATATCTTCCCTTTCCAATGCTTTCTTTCATTTTCTTTTTTATTCTAAGTTTTTTATTCAATTTACTTACCAATCATAGTTCCCCCTCCTTCCCTTCCCTCTGCTCCTCCCACCTCCCCCTACCATGATCCACTCCTCAGAGAGGGTAAGGCCTCCCATATGGAATCAACTAAGCCTGGAATATTGAGCAATGGCAGGACCAAGTCCCTTCCTGCTGCATCAAGGCTGAGCAAGGTATCCCACCTTAGGGAATGGGCTCAAAAAAAGTCAGTTCACACACTGGGGATAAATTCTGATCCCATTGCCAAGAGTCTCACAAACATACCAAGCCACACAATTGTCACCCATATTCAGAGGGCCTAGTTTGGTCCCACTCAGGCTCCTAGTTGTCAATCCAAAGTCTTTGAGCTCCCACTGGTTTAGGTCAGCTGTCTCTGTGGGTTTTTCCATCATGATCTTGACTGCCCCACCCCTTGCTCATATAATCCTTTCTCCCTCTCTTGGACTGGACTCCAGGAGCTCGGCCTAGTGCTTGGCTGTGGATTTCAGCATCTGCTTCCATCAGTTACTGAATAAAGGTTCTTCGGTGGTAATTATGATAGTCACCAATCTGATTATAGGAGAAGGCTGGTTCAGGCACCCTCTCCACTATTGCTAGGAGTCTTAGCTGGTATCATCCTTGTGGATTCCTGAGAAATTCCATAACACTAGGTTTTTTCCAAGTCCCATAATCCTCCCTCTATCAAGATGTCTCTTTCATTGCTCTCCCTCTCTGTCCCTCCTCCAACACTACCATCATTCCCTTATGTTATCATCTCCCATCTCCTCCCATCTCCTTCCCCCCAACCCTAGTTTACACAGGTGAGCTTATCTATTTCCCCTTCTCAGGGCAATCCGTGCATATCCCTTGTAGACTCCTCCTTGTTTCCTAGCTTCTCTGGGGCTGTGGATTGTATTCTGGTTATTCTTTGCTTCTTCAACAAATGGTACAGACATAACTGGATGTCTACATGTAGAAGAATGCAAATAATCCATATCTATTGCCATGCACACAACTCAAGTCCAAGTGGATCAAAGACCTCAGCATAAATCCAGTTACACTGAACCTGACAGAAAAGAAAGTGGGAAGTAGCCGTGAATGCATTGGCTCAGCAGACCACTTCCTAAATATAACACCAGTAGCATAGCACACATACTGAGAGCAACAATTAATAAATGGAACCTCCTGAAACTGAGAAGCTTTTATAAGGCAAAGGACACAGTTAACAAGACAAAATGGCAGCCTACAGAATGGGAAAAGATCTTCACCAACCCTACATCTGGCAGAGGGCTGGTCTCCAAAATATATAAAGAACTCAAGAACCCAGGCATTAAAATACCAAATAATCCAATTTAAAAATTGGGTACAGATTTAAACAGAGAATTCTCATTAGAAAAATCTCAAATGGCTAAAACAGACATTTAAGGAATTGCTCGATATCCTTAGTCATCATAGAAATGCGATTCAAACAACTATGAGATAGCAGCTTACACCTGTCAGAATGGCTGAGATAAAAAAGAAAAACATAATGACAGATTATGCTGTAGAAGATATGGTGTAAGTGGATCACTCCTTGACTGCTGGTGGAAGTGCAACTTGTACAGACACACTGTAAATCAGTATGTCGATATCTCAGAAAACTGGGAATCCATCTACCTCAAGACCCAGCAATACCACTCTTGGGCATATACCCAAAGGACACTCAATCATAACACAAGAACATTTGCTCAATTATGTTCAAAGAAGCTTTATTTGTAATAGCCAGAACCTGGAAGCAACCTATATGCCCCTCAACCACAGAAAGGATAAAGAAAATATAGTACATTTAGACAATGGAGTATTATTCAGTGGTAAAGAACAGTGACATCATAAAATCTGCAGACAAATGGATGGAAGTAGAAAAAAATCATCCTGAGTGAGGTAATCCAAACCCAGAAAGACAAACATGGTATGTTCTCACTCATAAGTGGATATTAGATGTAAAGCAAAGGATAACCAAGCTTTCTTAACAATAACTTTCAATTTCTGTGATATCCAATTTTCCTTTTATTGCTTTTATAACTAAGAAGTCATTGCCTAATGCAGAATCACAAAGAGTATCACCTACATTTAATTCTAAAGACTTCATAATTTCAGCCCTATGGTCTACCATTTATGTTAACTTTCATGCATGGTTTAAGGAATGGGTCTAACTTTGGCCTTCAACACAACTACATCCCAATATCCCAGAACCATCTGTCTAAAATATTATTCCTTCCCTCACCAAATTATCTAGGTACTCAAAAGTTAATTGTTCATAAATTGAAGACTTCATTTTTCTGACTCTCAATTCTCTTTCATTGATCTATGTTTCTATCTTTATGCCAACTACATTGGCTTGTGATTCTTTCAACTTTTAATAACTATTTTTCTCATGAGACAAATGTATGAGCATATGTGAGAAAGAAAGAAAATGATAGAGACCTTACTAGTCTCTAAGGAGAGCAAGCTAGAGCACTTCTCATGTGCTTCACTATGTCACGAATATTTGGAACACTCCATGCTGTGACCTTTCTGTGGGTAAAGTGATAAACAGTATACAATAGATAAATGAGAATTCCTTGAGAATCCATTGGCTGTATTTATGCAGAGATTTTAAAATTCATTTAAAAACAGAGTCTTTGATTCCTTTTTTGATACATAGCATGTATCAGTATCTCATAAGCCAAACTTGGTTCAATCCCATTGCAATCCACAGAAATGAAGATAGAACAAAGACATTTGGCTTAAGAAGGTTTGAACTCAAGGTCCAGAAAAGAACATTTTACTTAGTGGTATAGCCTTGAGAGTAAGCACTGGATAAATGATTCTAGCACTAAGGATTTTAGGTAAAATACATCCTGAGAGTCTCTCTTACTTAGTGACATACCTAATTCTTTGCTTTCACGATTCTCCTTTACCCCCAAATGGCCCACCTAAAACATTTTTTATGAAATATAGTTTGCAAGAGGTGTGCATTTATAGTCATCTGTGGTGTTCCAGCTATGATCTCTGTCTGTTTCTGTCTCTGTCTCTTCTCACTACATATCTGCTTTCCTTACTCCCCATAATTCACACACACACACACACACACACACACACACACACACACACACACACACACAGTCTTTATGTCATCACACAGCACTCACTCACTCGTCAAATAGCAGCTACTTTCTAGTCACCACTCATACTGTTGTCATCATAGAGCACTCTGTCATCACAGAGTACTCACAGTGTCATCATCACATAGGACTCACACTGCTGTCATGGAGCACTCACTGTGTCATCACAGAGCACTCATTGTGTAATCACCACAGAATACTCTTCCTGTCAGCATGGAGCACTCACTCTGTCAAAACAGAGCACTCATTATGGTATCACAGAGTACTCACTGTTGTAATCAGAGAGCAGTCCCACAGTTATCATAGAACACACACTGTATTGTCATCACAGAGCACTCAGTCTGTCATCATCACAGAGAACTCACTCTGTATCAGAGATACTCACTCTGTCATGACAGTGTACTTACTATGTCATCACAGAGTGTTCACACTGTCATCACAGAGCACTCCCACTGTCATCATAGGCCACTCATGCTATTGTCACAGACCACTTAGTCTGTTATCATAGAGTACTAACGTTGTGGCCATCAAAGAGCACTCACTATGTCATCACAGAACACTCACTCTGTCAACACAAGATACTCTGTCATCATCACAGAAACCCTCTCATTATCATAGAGAACAGTCTCTGTAATCACATAGCACTTAGGCACCATCACATAGTACATATTCTGTCTGCTTAACAGACTACTCACTCTGTCAAAAGTGAGCACTCACTCTGCCATCACCAAGCAATCTCTTTGCATTGACAGACTCTGTAATCACACAGCACACACTCAGTCAAAAGTGAGCACTCACTCTGTCATTATCACAAATCACTCACAGTGTCATCATAGAAGAATCACTTTGTCTTGATAGAGCACCCACTGCCATTAGCACTCACTCTCTTGTCAAAGAGTACTAACCCTGTTGTTTTAGAGTGCTGACTCTGTCATCAAAGAGCATTTGCTCTGCTGACATCATTGAGCACTAAATATGATATTACAGAGCATTCACATTGTCATCGTTAAAGACTCACTCTGCCATCACATGACATTCACTTAGGCATGGCCACAGAGCACTCACTCTGTTGACTTCACAGAGCACTCACTCTGTTGACTTCACAGAGCACTCATTCTGTTGACATCACAGAGCACACGCTCTGTTGACATCACAGAGCACTCACTCTGTTGACTTCACAGAGCACTCATTCTGTTGACATCACAGAGCACTCACTCTGTTGACTTCACAGAGCACTCATTCTGTTGACATCACAGAGCACTCACTCTATTGACATCACAGAGCACTCACTCTGTTGACTTCACAGAGCACTCATTCTGTTGACATCACAGAGCACATACTCTGTTGACATTGCAGAGCACTCATTATGTGGACATAACAGAGCAAACACTCTGTTGACATCATAGAGCACTCACTATGTTGACTTCACAAAGCATTCACTCTGTCATCACAGAACACAACTGTCATTACAGAGCTTTCACTATGTCTTAATCACAAAGTACTCACTCTGTCAACACAGCTCACTGTCAATACAGAGCACTCGTCTGGTCATCATCCTAAAGCACCAACTCTGCTGTCATACAGCACTCACTCTGCCCTGGAAAACCAATCAATCTGTTGTCATTGTAAAGCAGTCACTCTATCATAACATAGTAATCACTATGTCATCAAGGAGCATTCACTGTCATCTCAGTGAATTCACTCTGTAGTAACAGAACACTCACAGTGTTGCCATCACAAAGTACTCACTCTGTCACCATAGAGCACCCACTGTCACCATACAGAACTCACTCTATTATCACAAAGCACTCAGTAATTTTTCAGAGAACTCATCATAGAACATTGACTCTCATCACAGAGAACTCAGTATGTCATATCAGTCAACTCTGTCACCTTTGAAAGCAATTATCTCTGTTATCATAGAACATTAACTCTTTTGGCAAAGAAAATATCACCACAAAGCACTCATTCTTGCCTACAGAGAGCACTCACTCTGGCATCCTAAATGCAGTCACTCTGTAGTCACAGAACACTAACAATGTCATCATCACAAAGTACTCTGTCGTCATAGAGGACATATTTTGTCATCACAGAGCACTCGCTTTGTCATCACTAACACCCATTGTCATCATAGAGCACTCACTCTGTCTTCACAGAGCACTCACCCTCTTGTCATCATCAATAAATACTCACTCTGCCATAACAGCAGTCACTCTTTCATGATAGAGCACTTTATCTATCAACAAAGAGCAATCAATCTTTGATAATCACAGAACATGATGAGAACAGAGAACTCATGCTGCCACCATCACAGATAGAGCACCACTCTACTGTTAGCACAGACTACTCACCATATCATCGAGATCACTTTGTAATCACAGAGTTCTCACTCTGTTAAAACAGACACTCACTCTGTCATCATGGAGAACTCACTCTGTCCTTATCAAGGAACATATTCTCATTTAGAAGCACTAACTATTAATCATAGAGCAATCACTTGTCACAGAGAATTCACTGAGTTATCATCACTGGGCACTCACTCTGCTGTCACTGAACATTCACTCTGTCCTCATTATAAGGCACTCACTCATCATCACAGAACACGCAGTGTGTCCTCACAGAGCATTATCCAGCATCATAAAAGACTCACTCTATAATTAAACTGTAGTCATCACAGAGCACTTCTTCTTTTAACATGGAGAACTCATTATGTCAATCCAGAGCACTCGTGTTATAATCATGGAGCATTCATTCTTTCATCATGAGAAATCACTCACTCTGTCATCACAGAGAATTCACTCTTTCGTCATTGAGCCCTCACCCTGTAGTTAGAGAGCACTAACTCTGGCACCATTATAGAGGCCTCCCTCTGCCTTTATCATAGAACACTCACTCTGCTGCCATTTCAAAACATGTAAGACACTATCCCTCCCTTAAACTAAGAAGCCAAAGGCAATGAAGTGTAGCACTGTTCTTATGACCAACTGAATAAAACTGACTTAATTCCATGGATGTCTTTCTCCTTATGTCCCTAAAATTGTCACCAATAGAAACAAGATATTCTCTTGGTCCCTGTCCCTAGGTTCTGTTATTACTTGTACTTGAATCTGTGATCATTTCCTAAGGGCCAACACTTCTGAATTATGGTAACCACACACTTCTACTTGACCATACTGTAGCCTACTTTGTCCATCACTACTTACATTTTTTTCTCCTTGAATACCTCACCACCTCTTTGACTCACTTCATTCCCCTTTATACTCTGTTCACTGCCTCAAGAGAAAGTGAGATAATTTTTCTTAGGTAAGCAAAGGAATATATTTGAATTATGTTGTCATTTCAAATGTAGAGTTTTATTTATAGTCACCTTTGATTTATTATCTTTGAAATGGAGGATGCACATAATCATAAAATGCATACAATTATTTGAACTTATTTATATTTTAATCAAATTCTCCACCTCTCTGCCTATTATTATTCCTTATTCAGTCATATTATCAACAACTGGAAGCCAGCTGAGCAAAGGGGGAAAAGGATGGTAATTTATTTAAAAAAGTAAATTAATCCACTTTGTTAAGAGTCAAGCCATCAATTCATTTTATATATCAAAATTCACTACTAACTACTCTTGTCTAAGCAGTCAAAATAAAGATACACTTTGTCTGTACAACATAGGTTAATTTTTCTTCCAATATTTACCTTTATGCATTGTCCTTTTCAAGTCTGCTGTTATAGGCAGGAGGAGAATAAAGATAGAAGCCATAGGTCGTAGGTTCCCATGCCATGTCTCATGATGTCCATAAAACTCTGCCTTGGTATAAAGTATAAGTTTTACTACCTACAAAAGTTCAATCTTGGTTTTGAGGTAGACTTCACTCTATCTGAGCATGCCATGTATGCATGAGTATGACTCCTTGTCTATAGCCATTCACCATCGCTTAATGTGAACCTTAAATCAAGTGTTGGGGTATAGGTTGGTTATTTGCAGTATATTACAAACCTACATTGATTAATTTCATATTTGGGGCTCAGAGTCGACCAGTTCAATCTTACAAACACTCTCCAACATGACTCCTGCATGCAATCTTCTTTTCAATTCTAATTTTAATATTTTGTAATAGGCTATATGCATCTCATTTGTATTTATAAATGAGATCCATGTGACTTAGAATAAAACTGGGGCGCATGTTAATTATATATGCAGGACTCCAGGACTAGACATAAATATGTACCTAACCATTTCTCTAAGTCAAAAGGAGAGGAAAAAAGAAAGCAAGAAAGAAATGGAGGGGATCAGGTCAGGGGTTCAGGTTGTTCTCCCAAGGTTGGTACTGAAATGCAATACACTGAGGATAATTTACAGTAGGTGGCTTCTAAAAAATTTAAATCACATAAGCAAGTTTTAACATTAGTAAATTATTTCTAACCTAAGGATAAGTGTATTTTCATTTTTTGGAAAAGAGAGACTACAAATTGTTTCTACTTAACAGGCAAATATATACTCCTTTTTTGGTCTCCTAGGTCACAAAAGGTGGTTATCCTGTCACTGTGGCTGATTTTTGAAAAGTGTGACATGCATTTAGTTGTCAGTTCCTATCAGCAGCATTCAGGAATCAACATTACATCAGCAGCAAGACACACCATTTTATGCTCTTTTTGAAGATAATTAGAGTTCCCTTTTGTTGCAAATAAGATGTAAAACAGCTATAACTGCAGGAGAACGTGATTAAAGTAACCTCTATAGAACCCCATTATTCTAGACAGATTCCTTCAGATGCATAATTTTCCCATTTTAAGAAAACATAATGCATGCATATAAAATTCAAATTGTCGAGACACCTCTAACAAAAATTAGTATTCTATTAAGGCATTCTTAGTAGCTGGTTAACATGTAAAACTCTTTAAGAGTATTTTAATATAATCATGAAATAATAGTATGTGTCACAAAAGGTAAACATTTTACGGTGAGAGTATTCCTCAGACAAGATCCATGGATTGAACTTATTTTTTTAACTTACAAAACTTTTGACAGATAATGTGTGAGAACTTGTATCCCAGACACCCAAATTCTTTGAAATATGCATGTACATGATGAATATTGTACACTTCAAGACGAAGGTGGTTAAGTGGGTGTGTCTCCACTCATACACACATACACAAACATACACACTGGTGCAGACAACTTATTTGTTTAGACACTTAAATTGCATTTCTTTGCACCAGTAAGACTCATATATTTCTTTTTTTTCCTTAGCAAGTAGGAATAAGCTAAGGATGTTTAATTCAAATAAAATAGCAGGTGTGTATCAATATTCCATGAATCATAAAGTTTTTAGCAAATCATTGCTTTCAAAATATATAATTTTGGGAGAAAGCACCTGTAAAGTAGCTTGACCATTTCCAAGTACCAAGGATACACTCAACCACTGCAAACACCTAGCATTCTGCCTTATAACTCAGCACCTGTTTGTCCTTAGGTGTTCCAATTATTAAACAAAATATAAATGCTATTGGAAAAAGCCACAAAGTAGCAACTATCAAATCCCACCCAGATTTCCCATATAGTGACCATAACTTTTGCAGCATGGTTATAATTATAAAATCAAACTCTTGGTTCACACAGCTGGGAACCTCAACATCTAACAAAAATGTTATTAAAGAAGCTTCCAAATGAATAATCATTCTCAACAACTCACAGCAGCTTTCACAGCAGGGAAGTGGGGAAAATAGAGAAAGTTTTAAGGTGGGAAGCTGATTACGATGAAAACAGTCTCTGTCAAGAGAATGGATTGTGCAAAGCTTCTCAGGAGACAAATGTTCACCTGGAAAGAGACAGCATTGTGAGCGCTGAAGAACTGGCTTGGAGGACAATGATCTTATTAAGAACAGATGCTAATTTGCACACTGTCTCCTGCTGAACTGGAAGCCAGTTTACCACTGGGTTTGTTAATTTACCCAGGACACCATTATCTTTGGTTGGACTTAATGTATCAGAGGAGAGGTCATTAACTGCTGGGCTCATGATTATCCAGCATGAATTACAGACAGGGTAACCAAAATAGATTTGTCCTCCGACTTCATTTCTCTGGTTGTAATTTCTCTTTTGCTGTTATTTAATTTCTGATTTCTGTTTCAAAACCATATATATATATATATATATATATATATATATATATATATATATATATATAATTTGTACAGATATAGGCACATACATCCAAGTGCCTTTTTCGAAAGAGAGTACAATCACCAGTGTTCACAGTGGACAATGCTATTTTGATTTGGTCTCCTGGCATTTCTAAATACTGATAAAATTACTATTATAAACAAGTCACTTCTTTCTCACTACAGTTTCAGGCAAAGAAAGTCACGGCCATGTGGGAATTTTTTAATCACAACGAAAAGAAATAATTACTATGGATGCTTTCTATTGCCCATTAGTGTTTGTACCTCCTTGGACAATTAAATATTCACAGTGAAGTGGCCCTGAATCCAGACTCCCCACGGCAAGCATTTTATTTTAACTCTTTTGAGCATCTGTCAATCACAGTTTTAAACTTGTTCTGTCTCATATAAACATTTTTGGGGAGGGCAAAAAATAAAAAGCCACCGCAAAACCCCTCTGGTACATTTGTTTTAGCTTACAGTTCAATAAAAATCACTATGAACATTCATAAAAAGAACTCCTGAAATTAAAAGTTAAATGGCAAAGTGCATTCTTAAAAATATTTGTAGTTTCTGGTTAAGTAAACACATTTTCATAAAGCTGCATGTTCAATCTATTTTATATAAATGGAACAAATCAACCAAAAATTCATTTACAATGTTTATAGCCTGTATGAGCCCATTTCTAATAGCAGGGAACACTTCTTCGTCTCTGCGTGCTATCTATGCAAAGAGGGGAATTTTCATTTACTTAATGCAAATACCCATACAAGGCAAACTCTTCAGGCATACACAGAGCTAGCTTCCTGGCAGCTTTGTGGCAATAAGAAGATATCATGACATAATTGTACAATAAATAGAGTGCTGCCACCTTAGAATTCCTTGAAGCACAGTGCCCTGAATAAAAAGGGGGAATACATGAGTCTGAAATAATTTTGCTGCCAGTTTCTAAGCTGTTTTGACTATGAATGGTTTAATTGTGACCTTAGCTTGCTGGACATGTATGACAATCCTGTCTTTTGAGCTGAAAATTATGAAGGGATTTTTTTTTTCTTAAGCATAGACTAGTGAAGAGTGCATTGTGTGCAGGTGGGACAAAGCCAGCTGTAGAGGACACAGCTAGCTAAGATAGTAAGAAGGGAATGGGGTCAGGGTGCCAAGTCTTGACCTGGTTTCTATGAAGAGGTGGGCATTTACATGTGCAAGCTTTGGGAGTTCAGGCCTTGGTCACATGATTTTCCAAGGAAATTTGAATACTAAGCTTTAAAGCAGAAATGTTTGGACTAAAAAATCACTCCATATATAACAATCTCACTCTTTATTTGATTTAAAAGTACCTATCGATGATGAGGTTTTCTGAGTAACATGGTTTCTCTATTGCAGGAGGAGATGTTAAGCAATTTCGCTGAAGTGAGTACATATGAATATTTATAGTAAATTGTGTTTGGAAGTTTATGAAACGATAGTTGTTTGTGTTTCTGTCTGGGATTCTCTGTATTTATACATCTCCTCCTCTGAGAAGGATGGTACCAGTTCTGAACCTCCTTTTACATTTTCTTTACTGACTCCAGCTTCTGGTGTTTTATAATAAATTCCATTTGGGCCTGTCAGTGGGCAGAAATCCATTCTAAAGGTAAGCAGTGCTGTGATTAGATACCATGAAGTATAGTATCCGGGCCAACATTTTAAGTTACTGTATCTAAAATTCATCTCTGGATACTCTCAAAGATAATAAAGGTTAAAATTCTTTTTAAAAGAGGTTCTGTGTGCTTGACTCACAAGTGAGGATTTAAGAGAAGTAGGCTTTGCAACATCCACTTCCCTGTTAAGTGGGAAGCATTATTGCTATATAATAACACACACACACACACACACACACACACATACACACACACACACACACACACACACACACACACACACACACACACACACACACACACACCTCACATAGTTCATAGTGATACACAATTCATCTGTAATATTTAATCTAGTGATAAAAATATTATTGGAATTTGATTCATTGTTCCTCACCATGTCATTTTAGAACCCCAGACTGACATGCTTGAAAGTCAGATCTCATGTTCTCCTCTCCTCTCCCCTCCTCTCTCTCCTTTCTCCATGTTGGAGGAAGGACAGAAAAGGAGAGGAAGGAAAGATATTCCTTGATACAGGAAGCCATTATGAGGTTAACAAGAAACCTGACACTAGGGAAATTCCCAGGAATCCATAAGGGTGACCCGAACTAAGAATCTAAGCAATAGTGGAGATATTTAATACCTTAAATGTCCTTTCCCTATAATGAGATTGATGACTACCTTAAATGCCAACATAAAATCTTCATCTAGTAGCTGAGAGAAGCAGAGACAGAGATTCACAGCACTAAGCCAAATTCCTGGAATCCAGTTGTAGAGGAGGAGGAGTGATGAGCAAAGGGATCAAGACCATGTTGGGGAAACCCACAGAAACAGCTGGCCTGAGCAAGTGGGAGCTCACTGACTCCAGACAGACAGCTGGAGAACCTGCATAAGACTGAACTAGGCCCCTGAGCATGGGTGTCAGTTGGGAGTTGGGGGTTGGGCAGTTTATGGGGCCACTGGCAGTGGGACCAGTATTTATCTCTAGTGTATGACCTGGCTTTTTGGAGTGCATTCCCTTTGGAGGGATACATTGCTCAGTCTAGATACAGGAGGGAGGGCCTTGGTCCTGCCTCAAATGATGTTACAGATTTTGATGATTCCCCATGGGAGGTCTCACGCTCTCTCAAGAGTGGATAGGGTGGGATGGGGAGATGGTGGATGAAGTGGGGGGATGGGAGGGAAAGAGAACTGGGAGTGGTATGTAAAATAAGATTGTTTTATAAAATAAAAATAATGATGAAAACACATTTTAACTATTTTTTCACAGCACTAGGGACCACAGCCAAACTTATCAGTAAGTGTCGACTGCTAAAGTCCAACCCCAACCTTCAGATGCATATTTAAATAAAAAGGAATATCAAACAGCCTGGCTGTCTTGAATCCCAGGAAGATGATATTTCAGAAACAGGTGTGTTTCTCTGTCTCTCTTACTACCATTCTCTCACTCGATCCACTTTTAAGTTTGTGGTAAAGATGCATTGGTGCAGATTTTGAGATCCTCATTTCTTTTTGACTGATCGCAATCTCCTCACTGGTCTTTGAGCTTTAACTTTTAGCATTCATAATCTAAATCCTAAAGTGGTGCATGAGCGATTGCTTTTAAATATAGCTTTCTCTTGTCACTAATTTACAAAACCAACTCAGATCTTCATGGCCCTTAGATAAAGGTCGGTTGACAGGGCTCATCATATAAACTCATTCCCACATACTTGTGCCAAGTTTCTCATTGTCAGCATTTGTTACACCATATTATTCCCTCAAGTAATACTTTGTTTCCTGCTTCCAATGTTAACAAACAGCAGTTCCTCTGTCTTGTTCATCTGGCATGTCTTACTTGTCTCAAAATCCTCCTTAAGTTGCTACCAGCTGTTTATGCATCTATCTTCATTACATCTTCAAGACAATTACCTTGAATGATGTATCTCCCACAGTGATAATAATATTTTTAGAATAATTTGACTCATTGTTCTAGAAACCAGGCCTAACACTCTTGAAAGTCAAATCTCAACTGACAGAGCCGGGCCTGTGAGATAACATGAACTCAACATTTGTTTGTTGTATCAATAAATGATTGAATTAAATACAAAGTTCTCCACTACCTTACAGACATCGTGCGAGATATAATAGATGTCTTTTAGCATGTAAAATTAAAATTATTAACTTACTTTGTTGCTGTAGAGATGTCCAGCTGGAGCCTCACAAATACAAGTGGAGCCTCCAGTATTGCAAAAAAATTGGAACCAAATTAGGAACTCAGTGACAACGGTGAATTAATTTTAGAATCCAGGTTGGAATCTGATTTTTTATGGTTTTTTTGTAGTGTTTTCTTTTTTAATTTAAATTAGAAACAAGCTTGTTTTACATGTCAATCCCAATTCTCTCTCCCTTCCCACTTCCCCTGCCCCCAACCAATCCAACCCCTTCTTCTCCCCAGGTAGGGTGAGGTCTTCCATGGAGGATCTCCAACATCTGTCATATCATTTGGAGCAGGGCCTAGGCCCTCTCCCTGTGTCTAGGCTGAGAGAGTATCCCTCTATATGGAGTGGGCTCCCAAAGTCCATTAGTATACTAGGGATAAATACTGATCCACTACCTGGGGCCCCATAGATTGCTCAGGCCTTCTAAATGATACCCACGTTTAGAGGGGGGTCTGGGTCAGTGCTATGCTGGTTTCCCAGCTATCAGTCTGGAGCCCATGAGCTCCCCTTTGTTCAGGTCAGCTGTTTCTGTGGGTTTCTCCAGCCTGGTCTTGACCCCTTTGCTTATCACTCCTCCCTCTCTGCAACTGGATTCCAGGAGTTAAGTTGTGGGTATCTGCTTCTGCTTCCATCATCTAATGGGTGAAGGCTCTAGGATGGCATATAAGGTAGTCATCAATCTCATTATTGGGGAAGGGCATTTAATGTAGCCTCTCCACTATTGTTTAGATTGTTAGCTGAGGCTGTTCTTGTAGATCTCTGGACATTTCCCTAGTGCAAGATTTCTCTTTAAACCTATAATGGCTCCATTATGGTATCTCTTTTCTTGCTCTCCTATATTCTTCCCTCAACTCAATCTTCCTGCTCCCTCATGTCTTCCCCTCCCCTCTTCTTCTTCCCTTCTCTTTCTCTTAACTCCCTCTCCCTTCCCCCTCCCCCATGCTCCCAGTTTGCTCATGAAATCTTGTCCCTTTCTCCTTCTACAGGGGAACATGTATGTCTCTCTTAGGGTCCTCCTTGTTTCCTAGTTTCTTTGGCAGTGTGGATTGTAGGCTGGTAATCCTTTGCTCTATGTCTAAAATCCATATATGAGTGAGTACATACCATGTTTGTCTTTTTTGTGACTGGGTTACTTCACTCAGAATGGTTTCTTTGAGTTCCATCCATTTTCCTGCACATTTCAAGATTCCATATTTCCCCTAAGTAGTACTCCATTGTGTAAATGTACCACATTTTCTCTATCCATTCTTCAGTTGAGGGCCATCTAGGTTACTTTCAGGTTCTGCTTATTAAAAATAATGCTGCTATGAACACAGTTGAACAGATGTTCTTGCTGTATGAATGTGCATCTTTTGGGTATATGCCTAAGAGTAGAATTGCTGGATCTTGAGGTTGACTGATTCCCATTTTCCTGAGGAACCACCATTCTGATTTCTGAAGTGGCTGTATGAGTTTGCACTACCACAGGCAGTACAGGAATGTTGGAATTTGATTTTTTTAATCGCTCAGTCTTCTACAGATTTTGTCCTACGGTATTTTGACTTCCGTATACTTCAGTAAAACCTTAGTTATTACTTCAGTAACTTACTTGGTTGAATTCTTAAGCATTCAGTTTAATAAGAAGAGCTCTCCTTTCCTTGTCTTAGTTCATAAGTTTGTGTAATATTTAATTAAATTATGTAATTACAAAACAAGAACAACTGACACAATCAAATTTGGTAGCAAACATATGTAGTTCATCCAAACACAGGCTCATTGTGTGAAAAACAGTGTTAACACACTAAGGGAATAGCTCCACAGCATGAGACAGTGAGAGCTCTGCCTAGCACTGGACAGAACCAGATGTAAGTGGAATTAGGTTAGAAACACCTTCACTATAATAGATGGCTTAGGGCACTTACTTTAGGATAATGTAGTGCTTTAAAGTCACTATTACTGTAAACGTCAATCCTTGTTGTACAGCAGCAAGCCAGACAGTAGAGATGGCAGCAACTTGACTTTGAATACATGATACAGCCTAGATACCCCAGTATTTAATTATCAGATATTTGCTAATTTTTACACCAAAATAGCACAATAAGAAAAAAATAGGGAACTTAGTTTCTGGCAATCTTATTCTAGTTTCTTACTATCTTTTTGGATCAGAGTAGACTGTAATGATAGAGACTAATAAATTGAAGAACTTGGGTTATGCAGATGTACTGAAGGGCTCATGAAATGGTACTGTTTTCGTAAAGGGAAAAAGGAAGGCTTCTTAAAACTAGTTATGTTAATCTGAACTATTTTTAACCAGAATGATCTAATCAGGATGAGACACAGAGCATGTCTCATAGGTAGGAAACACCTTTGGTTACAGGGTCACCTCATATCTAGGAAAAACAACACTGTAGAAAAATACCAAGGCAAAGGGTGTAAGGTGAGGGTTAAGAGATGCAGTGAACTCTCCTACAGAGGACATTCCTTCAGGGTGAGTGTATGGCAGCCAGATGTTTCCAGCAATTTCAGTGATGTAAAGAAGTAGTTCCCTAAGCTATCTTTACAGATTGCTTTTTTTAATGTAATAAGCCAGTCTCAAAGTGGTGGAATCTTGGACTTTCTTCTTTGCTGCTAAATAAGAGCAAGTAATAGTCCTCAGGAGTGCCTATGTGCTACAGACCCACATGCAAAGGATCTTTTATTCTTTTCTTTTTTTCTGTAATGCAAACAAATATATATGCTCATATATATGAACATATACAAGCATGGCATGCTTCTAAATAATGTGTCTTTAAAAATCATATTCATATCTTCTGTCTCACAAAGCACAACTGTCCTGAGGGGCAGGGGCATACCAGGTTGTCATCAATGAACTCACCAGGATTCTAGACTCAGTCTACTCATGCCATTAAAGAAGTTGTTCTACTATTTCAAGCCAACATTCCCATCTTTTCACAACACCTGCTAAATCCCTACTAAACTGGGATTCATTTGTGTCTTGAAACAAACGCCCTTTGAGTTTCGTTTTGCCTTGGTAACTCTGTGGCAAAGATTGCTGTCCTCACCATTCACTTCCATGCAGAGTGTTTTACTGATTATCTCTGCAATTGCATTGACAAGCTTGCAAAGAATGATTCTTAATTTATTATCAGATTACCTGCAAAGTATTGTGACTGGGTAATTTCAGAAAGTACCCTATAATTTTTTTCAGAACTGTGGGCTGGAGTATCTGGACATAGAATATTCTTCTTTAATATAGTTACCAATGCTCTGAGGTTCCTGTTTCATTAGACTCCATATTTTAGTCAAAAGCTTAGATATTTGATTCTTCACTGTTTCCTCTCTTACCCATCCTGTCATACCCAGTTTTTGAAAGGGAAACACCTGGAAGGTATTAGGATGGTCATTTATAACAGAGAGGCAGGCCAGGAGATTCCAGAGATCAGAGACAAGTGTAGAGGAAGAAAGGAGTGTACAGAGGGCAAAAGAGGAGAGTGAGCAGAAAAAAAAGACATCTACACTAAAATGCTTTGCTTCCTCCCTGGCTCTTCTCTCTGAATCTTCTCCATCTGGTTCAAACCAGAATTCACTTTCATCTCTACTCCTCCCTTTTCCCACCTCTCTCCATCTCCAAACATCAGGGCTTTCAAGGAAAATGTGGAGTCAGCTTGCTTCAAGGGCTAGCATTTGGCATATAGTAACTGATGGCAACCATGCAGATTCAGGGGCAGATACCACATGTGCTGCAGGAAGCCCACCTCCCCTCCAACTGCCCAGTAAAGAAACAGCACGGCTATACTTGGTGGAATAACCAGGAAAGCATGAGCTCAACACACTCAGACCTCAAAGAATGAGGCAAGGATACCACCTGGGAAGCTAAACTAAGCTTGCTGTATCAAAGATGGACACCAGGACACATATGAATACAACATGACACTCAGTGACAACATGAGATGGGTTAGGATCCCTTGTCTGTTTCTAGGATAGGTAGACCATCAGCCCAAGTATGGGGCACTTCTTATGAGTTGCCAACACATTCATATCTCTCCTTGACCTGGTAAGAATTAGTAATTCTTACTTGGCCATCCTTATATTCAAATATAGGATGTGGCCCACGCATATGAGCAAAAATTGGGTATATTTAAAAATATGAATCAAATTAAATATACAAAGCCTAATACCATAAGGTTTACAGCCAAGAAATGAGGACAGGATCTGTAATGTACACCGAATTGAGTAAACACCCTGGGCATTTCAGGCCCAGACTACATGCAATTTGGCTCTAAAAGACACAGAATTCTTGTCACTGTTCATCACAGACAAATGTCAGGGCTCCAGACAGGTGATGCATGCATGGATTGCTTCACATGTCAGTGATAACCCTCTCACCTACAGAGAAGTGACCAGTTCCTGTACAAGAAGCCATCGCATCATGTCAGGGCACCTGATCAGAGGGCAGAAGGAAACCTGGAGCAATTTTAAGTTCAAAAAATAGAAGGCTGATCAAACAAGAAGCCATGAAAAGCTTTTCCCCAACGCGCTCGCGTGCACACACACACGGTATGTAGGGGCACTCATTTAATTTTTCTCTTCCATGGAGCTGTTCACTACCACACATTTTCTGTCTTCTCACCTCCTGCATCCATTCCTGAATAAATTTCCACCATATACAAACAAGGAAACATTGAGCAAACCAATTGGCTCCCTACACCATCACTAAATTGGGTATAAGTACCCACTTTTCTGACCCCATTCTGCATTTACATAGGAAGAACAAGCTTAATTGACCCAATCCCACAGCTATGTTGACATATTTCCAAATGATTACATAACTTCCCCACATCCTTTGCTCAGAAGAAATGTTTATCAAAAGCATGGAAGCTGACAGGATGGCATTATTAGCCCAGCTCTGAGCTGATGGCAGTGCCGATTTGTTGAGGACAATTTTAACTGTAGTCACAAATCGGGTGCTTCCTGACACATTGCTCCTGCGAAGGTAGTGAAAGTAGACTATATAATAAAAGTGTGGAAATGGCATGATGGAGGGACTACAGATGTTGGAGCTGCAGTGGAAAGGTGGGGGGCAGTGTGCTGGGGACATATTCTAAAATTGTCACAGGTTAAGGATGAAAAAACAATTTTGATTTGCAGTTCCTTAATGACGCAGATGTGGAGCCACAGTGTTTCCTGTATTCCTTAATTAAAGGATGACTTGTGATGAAAAAGTCCACTCTGAAACGAAGATGGATTGAAGAAAAGGACAAATCATTGCCCTCAGAAAAGAGACACTAGTGAAACTTAGCATTTCCAAATCCTCTTGGATAGTTCATTGCACACCTGTCAGCATTTCACATTTGTATTGCACACTCGGGCACACTCCTGGTGTGAAAAGCCTTGTGAATTACCATCGCTCCATTCAGCTCATCTAGCTTTACACCCTAAAATACTCTGTTGATTCTATTGCAACTTCTGTAGTAATCGTCTAAATAGTTAGCATGACTCATTAATAAATGGCTACACAATTTTTAAGAAAAGAATCAAGGAATCAGTGACGCACCTATTCCTAAATTTTAACTGCTTTGGATAATACTTGAGCAAGGAGGCATAAAATCAATACTTGAGATCGTATTAGTTTAAATTATCTGAACTTACCTGCTTTTTATTTTAGCAGGTAATTAAGATGCCCATCAGTAATCTATATATACACCTTCAACAAATCTAAAAGGAAAATCTACCCTTGGATACTTTGTTGTAAGTTGTTCTGAATGCAGAACTCTGAGAAACTGCAACAGAGGCAGTCTGAAAGGCTGGATCACATGGGCCACCCATTTTCATTGGTGTCTGGTCCCTTTGCTTTGAAAACAAACAAATTTTCAAAAGTAACAGACATATCCATATCAAATTGAGAATTGTTCTTTCAAAGTCTGTGAAGAATTGTACTGGGATTTTGATGGGGATTGCACTGAATCTGTAGATTGCTTTTGGCAAGATTGCCATTTTTACTGTGTTGATCCTACCTATCCAAGAGCATGGGAGATCTTTCCATTTTCTGGTATCTTCTTTAATTTCTTTCTTTAAAGACTCAAAGTTCTTGAGATAAAGGTCTTTCACTTGTTTGGTTAGCGTTACCCCAAGATGTTTTATGTTGCTTGTGGATATTGTAAAAGGTGAAGTTTCTCTGATTTCTTTCTCAGCCCATTTATTGTCTTTATATAATAGGGCTACTGATTTTTTTGAGTTAATCTTGTATCCTGCCACTTTGCTGAAGGTGTTTTTCATCTGTAGGAGTTCTCTGGTAGAGTTTTTCCAGGTCACTTATGTAAATTATCATATCATCTGCAAATAGTGAAAGTTTGACTTCTTCCTTTCCAGTTTGTATCCCCTTGATCTCCTTTTGTTGTCTAATTGCTCTAGCTAGAACTTCAAGTACAATATTGAAGAGATATGGAGAGAGTGGATAGCCTTGTCTTGTTCCTGATTTTAGAGGAATAGCTTTGAGTTTCTCTCCATTTAGTTTGGTGTTGGCTGTTGGTTTGCTGTATATTGCTCTTATTATGGTAAGGTATGTTCCTGTTATCCTGATCTCTCCTGTTATTCCTTTTCCATGAAGGGGTGCTGGATTTTGTCAAAGGCTTTTTCAGCATCTAGTGAGATGGTCATATGGTTTTTCTTTTTCAGTTTGTTTATATGGTATATTACATTGATGGATTTTTGTATGTTGAACCATCCCTGCATCTCTGGGATAAAGCCTACTTGAGCATGGTGAATGTTTTTTCTGATGTGTCCTTGGATTCAATTTGCTAATATTTTATTGAGTATTTTTGTATCAATGTTCATGAGGGATATTGGTCTGTAGTTTGCTTTCTTAGTTGTGGCTTTGTGTGGCTTGGGTATCAAGGTTATTGAAGCCTCCTAAGAGGAGTTTGGCAATGACCCTTCTGCTTCTATTGTGTGGAACACTTTGAGGAGAATTGGTATTAGCTGTTCTTCAAATTTCTGGTAGAATTCTGCACTGAATCCATCTGGCCCTGGTCCTTTTTTTTGGTTGGAAGATTTTTGATGACTGCTTCTATTTCATTAGGGATTATTGGTCTATTTAAATTGCTTATCTGTTCTTGATTTAATTTTGGTAAATGATATCTATCCAGAAAATTGTCCATGTCCTTTAGATTTTCAAATTTTGTGGAGTACAGGTTTTCAAAGTATGAGCTGATGATTCTCTGGATTCCCTTGGTGTCTGTTGTTATGTCCCCCTTTTCATTTGTAATTCTGTTTTTAATTTTATTTATTTATTATTTTTATGTGTGTGTGTGTGTGGGGGGGGGTTATGCAGCTCTCTAGGGAGGCCCCAGGCCATCAGATACTCTGGAACTGGAGTTATGGGCAGTAGTGAGTTTCCTGATATAGGTGCCAGGAACTGAATCTGTGTCCTTGGCACAGCAATGAGTGCTTTTAACTGCTGAGCCACCCTAATATTCCTTTTATGAGACTCAGTACTCTTAATTGAAAGAAAAGAAAAACCAACCAAACAGAAATTAAAACAAAGTCCATTTAAGATGGAAGAATAGAGGGATAATGGCAACTTCACCATATATGACAAAGTACATCTGCAAGACCCAGTGTCCCTTTGTAAAATCTCTATGGAAAAACTTCTGTCCTACTAGAGATACAAGCCCCAGTCTCCCAGCACTTAATACAACAGCAGTTCAAGAAAGGTCATTTGCTCTGTGTTTCAGGGAAAGTCCACCTTGGTTCCACTATGGAGTACTTGGGAGCAATAGTAGGATGAAGTCACTGAATCTTCTATAGTATATGTCCAACTAGCCTTTAGGGAAGCTGGAGGGCTAAGACATCTAAAACACATGAAATGTTCTAAAAAACAGGGGTATCCCTTTAAAAATAGTTTTTATAAACTTGTGAAATAGAACTACATTTTACCTTCAAGATTTATATCCCAGCAACAAATTGGGCTTGTGAAAATGTCACCTAAAAACTTTGGACTTGACTACTTTACAGGCAAGATCAAAGCTCCTCTTCTGCTGTCTCCCTCCTACATCCTCCCACCAAAAAGGCCCTAGAAAGGAAGAGAAAATATTATCATTTTAAATTAACTTAGCACTCTGAAGGTGCTAAGTGCTCTTCAGAATAATATATTCAAAACAACACATGGAAATAATAAAAGTCTTTTCTGCTTATTCCTCCCTGAGGCAAAAGTTTGATTTTTTTTTCCTCTGTGGTATCTGCAGGACCTGTTATTCTAGGTGCCTGCAACATAGGATATACAGCAGTCTCCAATCACTGAAAAAATTAAAACATTGACATGAAAATGCTTGCTTTATTTTGTTTTTAAAAGTTGTTTACATTTCCTTGATGGTGTCAGGGATAGGTAGCTGTTTGGTTTTTTGTTTTGCTTGTTTGTTTGTTTTAATACACAACTATGTAACAATGATTAAAAACAAAGAGTCCATGAATTTGAAAGAGCAAGGAGGGGGTGTATGGGAGGGTTTGGAGGAAGGAAAGAAAAGAGTGGGATTATATAATTATATTCTCAAAAAAAACGCTATGATTATTTTTAGGATGATTAATTATTTTATTGGACAGCTGGAGACAACCTGAAATAGCTTACTAAGAAAAGAGAAAATCAGTCTGTGTGAGCTCTTTCAATTACGTGTGTGCCTAGCAACTGCAAGGATCTGCCTTTTACTCATAGCATCCAGTTTTGGAAAAAAAAACTGGTTAAAGGTGGACCTTATAGAAGCAATTTTGATGAGAAGGGAAGAGGTAGTTGGGTGTGATAGGGATATTCTCAAAAAGTCAAATATATACACATGAAAATCATTTTATGTAACCCTGTATAATAAAAACAAGTCACAAATTAAAATAAAAATAATGCTGGGCATGATACCTCATGTTTGTAATTCTAGCCCTGGAGAGGTGGAGAAAGGCATATTCATGGGATTCTTGAACCAGACAGGCTAGTAACTTCTTGACCAGTGAGCCTGTCTCCAAAATGAACACAGTTCTTATAATATTAAAGAGTGAATGATGCCTGAAGAATGACACCCATCATCCAAGGTTGTCCTTTGGCCTCTACACATGAGTACTTACACACACAGACACACACACACACACACACACACACACACACACACACACACACACACACACGAGAGAGAGAGAGAGAGAGAGAGAGAGAGAGAGAGAGAGAGAGAGAGAGAGAGAGAGACTAGACAATGTAAAGTTGTCTCTAAAACAAACTTCTGGAGACAGAAAGGACAGGCAATTGGGTTCCAGGCAGCATATTCTATCAGCCACAAGATCCCACAAAGTAATTACTACCAGTCACAAGACATCTATTCTATCAGCACTTCCACACATTTAATTGAGTCACTGTTTTTCTTACAGATTTTAAGACTTAAGTCATAGTTCCTAATCAATAAACAAAATCCGTAAATAACCAACAGCTCTGGGTTCCTGGGAGGATCTGAGAAGTCAATCTTAAGAAGCAGATTCTTTTTTTTCTTTATTTAGAAATAATTATTTTACATATCAATCCCCACCCCATTCCCTCTCCCTCCCATCCTCCCATGCCCCCTACCAACCCTCCCCATCCACCCCCACCCACTCCCAAGGATGATGAGGCTTTCCATGGGGATCATCAAAGTCTGTCACATCATTTGGGGAGGGTCTAGGCGCTCCTCCATGTTTCTAGGCTGAAATAGTATACCTCCATAGAGAATGGTCTCCCAAAGTCCATTTGTGCACTAGGGATAAATACTGGTTCCACTGTTAGAGGTCCCATAACCTACCCAGGCCTCTGAACTGGCACCTACATTCAGAGGGTTTGGTTCAGTCCAATGCTGGTTCCCCAGCTTTACGACCGGAGGCTGTGTGCTCTCAGCTGGTTCTGTAAGTTTCTTCAGCATGGTCTTGACTGCTTTGCTCATCCCTCCTCCTTCTCTACAACTGGATTCCAGGAGTATGGCTCAATGCTTAGCTAGCCAGATGACTCAGTGGGTAAAGGTGCTTACCTACAAGGCGCAGAATCTTAAGAAGAGGCTGCTGACCAAAGGAGATATGGTGCATTGTACACTATGGGTAAAGACATGGAAAAACCATTCGTTTCCCCTTTACATAGTCCCTCAAAATACAAATCTACAACCTCAGCCTGTGTGGTAAAATATGCCTTGAAGGAATGCAGGTTTTTCTAAACCACCACCACCACCACCACCACCAAAACTGTGATCACATCTCAACTTCCTAATCCACCTCCTTCCCCACTTGTCCAGCATGGGGCTAAGGTTCTGCAACAGACATCTTACTGACACATTATCATTTCCCTAACTTGTAGACCCTTTATCTTAAATATACATCCCCACCTCTTTACAGTACAAAAGAAAGCCTTGTTTAGATACATTGCTTTGTCCGAGCAGCAGCTTGTACAGTGAGACTGAGAAACTGTCCTTTCCAGTGAGTTAAACTCCCACTGAGCCAGCCACTCAATTCTCAACACCTGGGAAGATTTCCTTGTCAACAGAATGGCACACATTGCAAGTGACATGCCAAATCATGTATGAATAATGATGTTTAGGATACATCTTTGTCATTGCATCAGGGAATATGTACTCATGGTCACCTGGCCTTGTTTTCTTGATTTTGCGTTTTCAAATTTATTGTTATTGTGTATCATTATTATGTGTGCATGATGTGTGTTTGGGAAAATTAGAGGATAGCTTTGTTCAATCACTGCTCTGCATTCCTTCATGTCAACTTTGGGGAAGGAACTCAGGCCTCCAGGCTTTCATGGCAATTCCCCTCAGTCACTTAGTTGTCTCATCTTGCCCACTGACTAGGATTTTGTGTTTTTACTATTTTTATTTGAATATAATTATTACAGGAATCCCTGATGCCATATTCTCAGGGAAAGTTGTTGCTGTGGCTACATATTCTGAACAAAAGTTTGGCAAGGTAGTGGAATGGGAAGAGTAAGAAAGAAAACCTAGGTCCTTAATAGACTGCTACCTTCCAGCTAGTATTTCAGCCCATGCTGGGTGGGTTGGGTGGTTATGTCAAGCATGGGCTGTTTGCATCCTCTTTCTGGCAGGTGCTGCAGAAGTGATTTTATATCCTGGACCTTTTCTGTTGACAGACAGGTACATGCTGTTATCACACACTGTATCTGAGGAGTTTCCCTGGAGAAAAGCAAAGACATCCTTTCAGAATGCACACAGCTATGGCACTGAACCAACCACTCTTTAGATAATGATATTTGTCATAGTTTTAAAAAAACAAGCAATTCAGCACCAAAGTATGTATGCATATATATGTGTATATATAGGGCTATTTTTTTCCTAGCCCAAGTTCATTTAATTTTACAAAATGTAGCCGTTTACACCTGGCAGATATTTTAAAAAGACTCACAACTAACCAAACATGAACACTAACTCTGTCTCACAGAGACATCAGCAGCAAGGCTGGGTTTGTTTGCAGACACAGGATTGTGTGTTCATGTTAACACTTAGCTGTCATATATGATGCTCAGCATCACACGCCAAGCCCTGCTGTAATCTGAGGTCTGATTTCACTCACTGGGCATTCGGCTTCCCCCTTAAAACTCTAAGAGTGGATCTAGGGCCAGCTCAGGTCTTTCCTCTCCACAATAGTGAAGGGTTCTCATACCTCATCAAGGTCAGATGGAGCTCACTCTGTGGGAGACAGAAAAGCACCAACACCTTCTGGGTACTCTACAGTTAAAGAAATGTCTCCCTGCTCTTGAAAAAAAATCAAGCCAGCCAAAATCCCAGTGTGGATGGGATAGAGGCTCATGAAGATGCCCTCGTGGTTAAGAGCCATTGGCAATTTATGGCTGCTGGGATGACAGCCTGTTTTCTACAGGGAATCGGGCCCTGAGAGGTCACCCATGCCCCAGGAGATGTCCCATACTCCTGTGAATACAGGAGGCACTAACTGGACTCAGAGGGTTATGTTTTTTAAAGCACATGAAATTCGGACAGGAACGTGGTGGGGGAGACAGGGAAGAAGTTATGGGAAGGAGCGAGGCTGGATTTTGTCTAAACACAGTTTATGCATATATTAGTATTAAATAAAATTAATTTTTCTTATAATATTTTAACCATGTTTTTCCTCTCTCCCAGCTCCTCCCCACCTCTTTACCCACCCAACATCATTTTTTTTCCTCGCTGAAAAACAAAACTTTTGTTTGTTTGTTTTGAAAATATTTTTTTAAAAAGAAAGCAAGCCACCATTTTCCTCTTTCGTGTTAGGTCTTTGAGTTTTGGCACAGTGACCTTGTTCCATTACAGGACTTCACTTCTTCGTTAAGGCTAGAACACTTGCTCCTCCAGCCTGTAGAAGCAATAAACTATTAGATACAAAGGGACCTAGAGATCATCCCAAGAGTTTTTCACTGTCACTTTAAAAGTTAATGCACTGGGGAGAAGAAATGATCATACAGTCATTTTCTAAAGGAATAGTGAGGAAAAAGTGAGGCCTCTTGAACCAGAAGCTGCCACCGGAGGTTTCTTTTAGTGTTATTGGGGGGTGGGAAGCTTGCTGGAAAAACATGGGGTTGCTTTGATTCTCTGTTCTGTTGTGATTACCAAAGGTAAACCATCTTTAATATTGATATATTTATCTTGGGCAAGCAAGAAATATTTGATAGAGTGAAAATGAATATATGTCAGCATACTTAATGGATTTATTGTCTTCTCCAAAAGATGAACACAAACCCAGAATAAAAAAATCACAAAATAAACAAACACAATAACTAAGAGAAGTTAAAAAATGTTCTATAAAATAACCCAATCTCCAAGACTTGACCTCTCTGACTTATGGCTGACTGTCCTTGCTTCTTGCTAACTGCCCAATCCTTCCTCTCCACTGGACTCAGGGTGCAACATTTCAGTGTCCATTAGCAGAGGCAAAGGAGATAAGAACAGTGTTCTTAGTACAGCTGGTCGTGGTGACAGCCACCACACAGCAAGACGCAAGACATTCCTCACTTGCTGCTCACTGTCTAGAATGCAGAACCACTCTGTCCATAAAGCCTAAAGGCCATGGGATATTACTCTTCCTATGTTTAAAATGCCTGTTGAGGGTGTAGGACATGTCTAATACTGATGCTTTTGTGTGAAACTATTCAGAAAGGTTGTCTGGTACAGGGGGAATACAAGACAGATTTGTTAAGATACAACATGCCAGGAAGAAGTATTCATTTTGTTTAGTCCTGTGGCATTTGGGGGACCTTTCCATCAGCAAGACATTGCCTAAGTGCAGAATGTAATACAGTGTGGCCCCTTAAATTGGAATAAATGCTCAGCCTGCAAAGCTATGAGGGTGAAGGGGGAAAAGAAAGGAAGACTCAAGGGACGATGGGAGACAGACAAACCAGGGAAGCACACAATGAAGAGATCAGAATGTATGCATAAGCATTCATTGATGCAAGGATGCAAGATACTGTCTAGACAAACATTACTAGAAACATTAGTGCAATATTTGAGAATTATGACAACTAGAAGTCTCCACACACAGTGTTTATTTGTTTACTGTGTGCCTTTATAGTGAACTACAGATTTTCCTGTTTAAAAAAATTCTAGTTATAATCAAGTAAAAGACAAAGGGCACTTAATGACAAATGTACTAATTTCAAAGTCCCAAAGTAGATAGACCAAAGTAGAAAATAAATTGAAGTTCAATGAATCAGTTCACCAAATAACAGAAGCTCTGCTGAGAATAGATGGATCAGGCCCCAGCTTGATGAAGGAAAACTGAAACAGTCAACATGATGGACACACAAGGGCAACAGTCCATAATGTAGATAATTGAGAATTTTTTGATTGTTAAAAGAACACTTCATGTAGCTATGGAAATAACAGGCAGTTCCTTGACGTAATATATAAGAAGCTTATTTCATTTTTATGTGCTGTATGTGTTATGAATTATATTATTAATATTAAAAATGTAATACCACACTAATCAAGGTCTCCTTCCCAACAAGTCATAATTAAATAAATGCCACATTCTTGATTGTGCTAAGGCCAATTAAATCTAATTTCTCTTCTGTTTCCATACATAGGCTGCAGCTGTAATGCTATCCAGGGGTAATTAATTGCCACGAACTGCCTCCTTTTAAAGAGAGGAATGTCTGAAATCGGTAGCATAACATGTGACCCGAGGCCAAACAGAGCCTACTGCTGTTTGCAATGTGAATGGCTCCTTAATGACCAGGAGTGACGTTTTTCCTTTCTACAAACTGCTGTCCATTTTATCTGTATCTAACACGGAGACAGATAAGGTCTATCTGTCTAAACTGCTCTTTTTGGTTTCATAAGTATGTTTTAAATGCATAGAAAGCAATGGACACATGTGGGAAGGACTTTTCCTGGTCCCAGGGCCCACAAGGACTAACCACTGCCTTTCTGTGAGATCCAACACCCTCAGTGCCAGGGGACATCAGTAAGTCCATGCCAGGATACAGGATTTTAACTGGGTCCAAGCTTAAATGAGTAAGTTTCAACTCTAATAGGAAGCAACTAGAGAAAGTATTTGGGATGGATAAAAATAATAAATTCTATTATTTAAAATTAAAGTTAAAAGAAGCCTCCGAGACTTTGGAACACCCAGTCCTAAATGGGATATCTCTGTCAAATCCTTCCATCAGGGCTCAAGGAAGCCTCAGAAGAAGTGGAAAGATTGTAATAGCCCATGGGGATAGAGGACATTAAGGAAATAAGGTCCTCTGAACACAGTTGGACCAACACACGTAAGAACTCATAGAGTCTGTGGCAGCAAGCAAAGGACCTGCATGGAGCCTCAACATTGAGAGAGGAAATGGACAAAAGCCCTCTTCCCTAATCCAGAAGCTATGTCCAACTGATAGTACTTGCAAATGAAAACTGAGTTCTTTCCCATGGAGTCTCACTGGGGATACAAACTACTCTTAAAGTCAGTTGCGACAGCCAACACAAAGTGAACTCAATGGCATCTTTGGAGGAGCTTTGTCTCATAAGGTTTTGACAATACTTTTCAGTTTGCATGTGTGTGTGTGTGTGTGTGTGTGTGTGTGTGTGTGTGTGTGTGTAACGACGTCCAGTTTTGTGTTTTTTAGGGGATTCATGTGTGTATGAACATGTATGTCTCTTTGTCTACATGTGTATCTTGTGTATTCTTTGTCTCTTTTTCCCTTGTTTTTGTTTGTTTGTTTTATACTATCCTGGTTTATTTTACCTTATTTTATTGTTGTTCTTTAGATATCTGTGTGTTTTCTGTCAGAAACAAACCTGGGAGGGAAGTTGGAAAAGGAAAACCATAATCAGAGTACATGATATTAAAAATATTTTCAATAAGACAGGAAAATGAAAAAAATAAGAAGCCTCAGATCAGCCAAAAGTTTGTTAAAATATTCCCTAAAAAAAAATACTGAGCTCTGGGAAATCCCGCCCTGGTGTCTGCAGGTGGCCTGAATCTGTCCCTGAAGACACAAGGAGCCTGACTCTGCTGAGATCACTGGGCTACTCCACCCCCAGGCAGTGCAGAGTGCTGAGTGCAGAGAGTGCAGAAGTGAGCTGCTTTGGCCCCTGACATGGGCGCAACTTCTGTCTGTCCACACTGGGAACTCCTGCCCAGGGATCTGCAAGCAGGTCGACTTGGCTCCTGAGGACCAAGCAACCCAGAGTCTGCTGACATCTCTGCACCAGTCCTGCTCTCGCCCATCTGGAGAGCAAGTGCTTCAGACCTGCCTGCACCCACCTTGAAACCCATCAGAGTATTGGAGCCAATTGAACCCACCTGAAGGAACCCTGGACCCATACACACCAAGAAAGGAAATGACACCCCCTGCACCCACTGAAAGAAGAGATGGGAAGACGACAATATAACAACACATCCAACAACAGGAAAACCATTATGACACCACCAGAATCTAGGGACTCTATACCAGCAAGACATGAACATCCCAACACAGAAGAGAGCAACCTTAAAAACAACTTCATGCAGACGATAGAGACCCTAAGAGAGGAAATGAGAAAATCCTTCAGAGAAATGGAAGAAAAGACAAACTAAAAGATGGAAGAAATCAAGGAAAGCCAAGAAATTACAACTAAACAACTGAAGGAAACAGTTCAGGACCTGAAAACTGAAATAGAGAAAATAAGGAAAGCACAAACTGAGGGAATGCTGGAAGTGGAAAAGCTGAGTAAACAATCAGGGAACCACAGATGCAAGCATAACCAACAGAATACAAGAGATGGAAGACAGAATCTCAGACACTGAAAACAAACTCAGACACTGAAGAGGAAATAAAACTCATCAAACAAAGAAAGTCTTAAGTCCAACAAATCCTTAACACAAAGTATCCAGGAAATATGGGACACTGTGAAAAGACCAAATCTAAGGATAATAGGTATAGAAGAAGGTGAAGAAACCCAACTTAAAGGTGCAGAAAACATGTTCAACAAAATCAATCATAGAAGAAACTTTCCCAAACTAAAGAAAGATGTGCCAATGAAAGTACAAGAAGCCTACAGAACGCCAAACAGAGTAGACCACAAAAGAAAGTCCCCTCGTCACATAATAATTAAAACACCAAATGTACAGAATGAAGAAAGGATATTAAGAGGAGCAAAGGAAAACGGCCAAGTGACATATAAAGGCAAACCTATCAGAATTACACCGGGCTTCTCCATGGAAACTCTGAAAGCCAGAAGGACCTGGATAGATATTCTACCAACTCTGAGAGAACACGGATGCCAGCCCAGACTACTATACCCAGCAAAGCTTTCAATCTTCATAAATGGAGAAAACAAGATATTCTGCAACAAAATCAGATTTAAACAATATGCCACCACTAATCCAGCCCTACAGAAAGTACTGGAAGGAAAACTCCAACCTAAGAAAGTTAATTACACTCACAAAAACACAGGCAATAGATAATCCCATGAAAATCCAAAATAAAAGGCAGGGTAAATCCACATACAATACCACTACCATAACAAATCACAAACAAACAAGAATAAATACTCAATGGACCTTAATTTCCCTCACTATTAATGGTCTTAACTCATCCATAAAAAGACACAGGCTAACAGATTGGATACGAAGACAGAATCCATCCTTTTGTTGCATATAAGAAACACACCTCAAATTCAAAGACAGACATTACCTCAGAGTGAAGGATTGGGATAAGATATTCCAATCAAATGGACCCAAGAAACGGGCTGGGGTAGCTATCCCAGTATCTAACAAGTTAGACTTTAAACTAAAATCAATCAAAAGAGATGAAGAAGGTCATTTCATATTCATCACAGAAAAAATCCATCAGGAAGAAGTCTCAATTCTAAACATCTATGCCCCAAATACAAAGGCACCAACATTCATAAAAGAAACATTATTAAAACTCAAATGACAAATAAGACCTCATACAGTTATAGTGGGAGACTTCAACACCCCACTCTCACCACTGGACAGGACCATCAGACAGAAACTTAACAAAGAGACAAAGAAACTAACAGAAGTTATGACCCCATTGGGATTAACAGACATCTATAGAACTTTCCATCCAAACACAAAAGAATATACCTTCTTTTCAGCATCACATGGAGCCTTCTCAAAAATCTACCACATACTTGGCAACATAGCAAACCTCAACAGGTACAAAAAATTTGGAATAATCCCCTGTGTCTTATCAGACCACCATGCTTTAAAGTTAGAATTCAAAAACAACTCAAACTGCAGAAAATCTAACAACTCATGGAAACTGAACAACATGCAATTGCACCATTCCTGGGTCAAGGAAGAAATAAAGAAAGAAATCAAAGACTTCCCTAGAATTCAATGAAAATGAAGACACAACTTACCCAAACTTATGGGACACTTTGAAAACAGTGCTAAGAGGAAAGTTCATAGCTCTAAGTGCTCACATGAATAAACTAGGGAATACTCACACCAGAGTTGACATCACAACTGAAAGCCCTAGAACAAATGGAAGCAAATTCACCAATGAGGAGTAGAGGCTAGGAAATAATCAAACTGAGGGAAGAAATCAATAAAGTAGAAATAAAGAAAACAATTTAAAGAATCAATGTAACAAAGAGTTGGTTCTTTGAGAAAATCAACATGATAGACAAAACTTTATCCAAACTAACCTAAAGGCTGAGAGAGAACATGCAAATTAACAAAATCAGAAATGAAAAGGGGACATAACAAGGGACACTGAGGAAATTCAAAGAATCTTCAGGTCATACTTTGAAAACCTGTACTCCACAAAATCTGAAATTTTAAAGGAAATGGACAATTATCTGAGCAGATATCACTTACCAAAATTCAATCAAGAACAGATAAGCAACTTAAACAGACCTATAACCTCTAAGGAAATAGAAACAGTCATCAAAAATCTTCCAACCAAAAAACAGCCCAGGGGCAGATGGCTTCAGTGCAGAATTCTACCAGAAATTCAAAGAAGAGCAAATACCAATTCTCCTCAAATTGTTCCACACAATATAAGCAGAAGGTTCATTGCCAAACTCTTTTTACGAGGCTATAATTACTTTGGTATCAAAGCCACACAAAGACACAACTGAAAAAGAGAATTACAGACCAATATCCCTCATGAACATAGATGCAAAAATACTCAATAAAATACTGGCAAACCAAATCCAAGAACATATCAGAAAAAATCATCCACCATGATCAAGTAGGCTTCATCCCTGGGATTCAGGCTTGGTTCAACATTCAAAAATCTGTTAATGTAATCCACCATATAAAAGAACTGAAGAAGAAAAACCACATGATCATCTCACTAGATGTTGAAAAATCCTTTGACAAAATCCAATATCCAATCGTGATAAAGGTCTTAGAAAGAACAGGAATAACAGGAACATACCTAAACATGATAAAAGTAAGATACTTCAAACCAACAGCCAACATTAAACTAAATGGAGAGAAATTCAAAGCGATTCCTCTAAAATCAGGAATAAGACAAGGCTGTCCATTCTCTCCATATCACTTCAATATTGTCCTCGAAGTTCTAGCTAGAGCAATAAGACAACAAAGGGAGATAAAGGGGATACAAATTGGAAAGGAAGAAGTCAAGCTTTCACTGTTTGCAGATGATATGGTAGTCTACATAAGTGACCCAAACAACTCTACCAGGGAACTCCTACAGGTGATAAACACCTTCAGCAAAGTGGCAGGATACAAGATTAACTCAAAAAAAATCAGTAGCTCTACTATATATGGATGATAAATGTGCTGAGAAAGAAATCAGAGAAACATCACACTTTACAATTGCCTCAAACAACATAAAATAATTTAGGATAACGCTAACGAAAAAAAGTGAAAGACCTGTATCATAAGAATTTTGAGTCTTTAAAGAAAGAAATTAAAGAAGATACCAGAAAATGAAAAGATCTCCCACGTTCTTGGATAGGTAGGATCAACATAGTTAAAATGGCAATCTTGCCAAAAGCAATCTACAGATTCGATGCAATCCCATCAAAATCCCAGCACAATTCTTCACAGACCTTGAAAAAACAATTCTCAACTTACTCTGAAAAAACAAAAGACCTAGGATAGCCAAAACAACCCTTTACAATAAAAGATCTTCCGGAGGCATCACCATCCCAGATTTCAAGGTCTATTATAGAGCTATAGTCCTGAAAACAGCTTGGTACTGGCACAAAAATAAACAGGTAGACCAATGGAATCAAGTTGAAAACCCTGATATTAACCCGCACACCTATGAATGCCTGATTTTTGACATAGAAGCCAAAGCTATACAATGGAATAAAGAAAGTATCTTCAACAAATGGTGCTGGCACAACTGGATGCTGGCATGTAGAAAACTGCAGATAGAAACATGTTTATCACCTTGCACAAAACTTAAGTCCAAATGGACCAAAGACCACATTAACCCAGCCACACTGAACTTATTAGAAGAGAAAGTAGGAAATACCCTTGAATTAATTGGTACAGGAGACCGCTTCCTGAACATCACAACAGTAGCACAGACACTGAGATTGACCAATTAATAAATGGGACCTCCTGAAACTGAGAAGCTTCTGTAAGGCAAAGGACACATTAATAAGACAAAATAACAGCCCATGTATTGGAAAAAGATATTCGCCAACCCCACATCCAACAGAGGGCTGTTCTCCAAAATTTACAAAGAACTCAAGAAGCTAATCTCCAAAACACCAAATAATCCAATTAAAAAGTAGGGTACAGAACTAAATAAACAATTCTCAATAGAGGAATCTAAAATGGCTGAAAGACACATAAGAAAGTGTTCAACATCCTTAGCCATCAGGGAAATGCAAATCAAAACCACTCTGAGATACCATCTTACACATGTCAGAATGGCTAAAATCAAAAATACCAATGACAGTTTATGCTGGAGAGGTTGTGGAGAAAGTGGAACACTCCTCCACTGCTGGTGGGAGTGCCAACTTGTACAGACACTGGAAATTTGTATGGCAATTCCTCAGGAAAATGGGAATGAGTCTACCACAAAATCCAGCAATTCCACTCTTAGACATATACCCAAAAGAAGCACATTCATACAACAAAGACATCTGTTCAACTATGTTCATAACAGTATTATTTGTAATAGACAGAACCTGGAAACAGCCTAGATGCCCCTCAACTGAAGAATGGATAGAAAAAAATGTGGTACATTTACACAATGGAATACTACTCAGTGGGAAAAAAAAAGGCAATGTAATCTTGAAATTCGCAGGCAAATGGGTGGAACTAGAAGAAACCATTCTGAGCAATGTAACCCAGTCACAAAAAGACAGGCATTGTATGTACTCACTCATATGTGCATTTTAGACATAGAGTTAAGGAATGCCAGCCTGCAGCCCAGACTGCAGGAGAGGCTGGTAAACAAGGAGGACCCCAAGTTAGACATACATGGTCCCGTGGAGAATGAGAAAGGGACAAGATCTCCTGAGAAAATTGGGATCATGGGCGGCGGAGGAGGGAACTAGGAGAATGAGAAGGGGAGAAGAGGACGGGTGAGAAAGACATGATGGGACAGAGAGGTTGAGTCGGGGGAAGAACAGAAGAGAGCAAGATAAGAAATAATATAATAGAGGGAGGCATTATAAGTTTAAAGAGAAATCGGGCACTAGGGAAATGTCACCAACTAACAATCTAAGAACAGAGGAGAAGCTACCTTAAATGCCCTCTCCTGATAATGAGATTGGTGACTAATTCTTATGCCATCACATAGCCCTCATCCAGCAGCTGGTGGAAGTAGAAGCAGACAACCACAGCTAAACCTTGAACTGAACTAAAATCTAGATGCAGAGAAGGAGGACTGATGAGCAAAGGGGTCCAGACCCCCTTAATGTGGGTGTCAGTGAGGAAACCTTGGAAATCTATGGGGCCTCTTGTAGTGGGTCAGTATTTATCTCTATCATAGGAATGGACTTTAGGAGCCCATCCCACATGGAGGGAACTCCTTGATCCTAGATACAAGGGGGTTGGCCTAGGCCCTATCCCAAAGAATATGACAGATTTTGAATACCCCCTATAGAAGGCCTCACCCTTCCTGAGGAGCTGAAAGGGTATGGTATCGGTAGGGTGTTAGTTGGGGGGGTGGGGGAGGACAGGAGGGAGAGGGACCTGGTATTGACATGTAAAATAATTTTCTTACTAATAAAAATAAAGAAAGAAAAATATTGAAAGACAAGGAGCTGCCGAAATAGAGACCCATTATAGGTTTGAAGATTCTTGAAATTGGAAGGAAATGCTCAAACCCTTCTCCTAAAGACAGATTGCTTCTAGGTTCTTCCTATCAAAGGAAAATCAAATATAATTTTTGTTTTGTTTTAGTCTCAGCTATGGGATGCCCCTCTTTATCACCTACCCTGTTATTTAGTGATCCCATTATGGAGGGGGACATCTATATCTTTATTCTATAATTGTGTGTGTGTGTGTGTGTGTGTGTGTGTGTGTGTGTGTGTGTGTGTGTGTGTGTGTATCTAAATGTCTGTGAGTGTGCACATTTATACAGGTATCCAAGAAGTAGGAAGTGGGTTTCAGATCCCTGGAGCTGGATTTACAAATGCTTGTGAGCTGACTGGAAGCTGAGCACAGGTCCTCTACAAGTGCACCAAGCACACTTATCCACTGAGATCTTTCTAGCCCTTGTTTATCTCTGAAAATGTACTCCAAGAGGGGGAAGATGGTTCAGTCAGTCAGCTCCTTGCCTTTCAAGTATGAGGACAAGAGTTTGGATGCTCAGAACCCATAGAAGAAGGGGAGCACTGTAGCTTTTGCCCATAATCCCAGTGATGAGGACATGGGGACACAGAAACAGGAGCATTCCTGAAGATCATTGGCCATCTAGTCAATCAGTATGAAACCCTGTCTCAATGAAAATGTGAATGCCCACTCACCAATTACACCCAGGTTGTCCTTTGGCCTCCACTGACAGGTATGTACACATGTGTTTACATAATAATTGCACAAACACACAACACATGCTTTCACACACACAGGCACACATACAAGTAAGTAAAATAAATAAGAAGACAATCTACATTAGTACCAATGACTTGTATACTGAGGAGAAGAAATGCAGGTGCTTCCCAGTCTCCAAATAAGATCCCTCTCAAAAGTGATTGTGTCTGAGGTTTGCTCTTGTCCAGAAGTTGCATAATGTAGTCTCTCAGCCCCTCTGTCCTCATCCTCTACAGCGTTCCTCATTCGTAATGGGTGCCTAGAAAACAACTCAGAAGCTGAGTATTGTAAACACAAAAGTCATTCTCATTCTTTAAACTCGACCTCTGAAATAATGTAGTATCTTTCTTGATTGTGAGATACGCTTCCTATTTGGTTACTAACTGGCTTCACAATTTACAAAATTCATAGTTAATATAGGTGTGAGCTGCCTTCTCAAGGTTGGTGTCAGTTTGTCTCTCACCATTTTGAATAAAGGTATTTAGACAACAAAGGTTCATGAGTGGCCTCTAAATAACTCCCCCATGTTTGAAGCTGATGCTCTGGCAGCTATATTTCAAGCATGCACTGAGTTTGCCTTCTTCATATCGATAGTTTCCAAGTCACTGGAATTTTCATATTATATGTACCTCTATCCTCAGTAAAACCCTGTGAGAGTGTATTCATTACCAATGCCTATGCATGTGTTTCTCTGTGGGTATACACAGTAAATTAAGATGTCCTTCTGAGTTCAGTAAAGCTGTGCCCTAGAATGCTATAGCATTTAACCACAGGTTTGATCAAACTTCCTTTGTAAATCACTTTGGGCATGTGCTTTCTGAAATATGCATGTGAATTATTGCCTTATTTTCATACTGTGGGTATTGTTTATTATGGAAGGGCCATTAACCCTGTAAGATGCTGATAATCTTCCACTCTTTTGTCTACAGCAGACGATCATTTACTGTTACACTGATTAAATATATTATGACACCCAGCTAGTAATGCACAAGGTATATACACTGGAAGACCATGCTTCATGGACTTTCTTGCTGCTCTCTCCGGTCTCCACAGAAGTGTTTTTTGTGTCTAATTTGATACTTTTTGAATAAAGAACATCACATTACAAGGAGCTATTTTGCCATCATATGCTCACATACATTGGTCTCAAGAGAGACCCCAAGAAAAGGATTTATATTAAAAATGACACAAAGTAAACACTTCTGGTTATGTTTATTATTAGTGTCCAGAGTCTGTCTACGTTCGATGCCAGAAACTTTGAACTCAGGGTGCCTCCTTTACTACAAGCAATAAAAACAAATTTCAAGCTGACTTTCCCCAAGACAAGCACTAAGAGAATGCTACCCCTAGCTTAGTTTTGAGCCTCAGCCTACCAGGGGAGCTTGAGCATGGCACGCACAGATCCATCCCGCATACACATGTCCATAAAGATACATTATAAATTACAGTTTCTACATACTGTCTCTGTACACAGGGAGAAGCTGCTATAATTTAGTTATTTACTATGTACTACCAGTGCTGTAAAATGTCATTTTCTAAGAATACATCCGAGGCTTAAGTCAGCATTTTTATGATATCATCTGCACTGGGAAAACATTAAAGGCTCAATATTTAATAAACATAATAAACATCCCCATGAAACAAATTGTTCATAAACTACCTGTTTAATTTTTCAGGGTTCCTGAACCACATATTTTCTTATTAGTTGTGAGCCTGCTGGGTTGGAGGATAGATAGGGCCTGTCAGGGATAGAATATAATGTAGCGGTTTTATGAATTATTTCTTTGAGGGAAAGCCTATTACAGCTGACAAGAGGGTGATGATATTAGCCCATCATCATTCAGACGGCACCACCCTTCCCCCTTTCATCCGTCAGGTCCCTGGTATGGGGCTGTAAGCCACACCATCTTTGCACAGCCTACACAAAGACAAATTCTACTCTTTTTCTGAGTCCATGAAACATTTAGTATTTCATTTTGAATCATGGCAGATGACAGAAACAAATGGCCTAATGAATCTCGCTTATTGTCCCTTGCAAATCCGATGAGCTAAAAGTAAAATCTCTGTTTCCATTCTCTGTTTTGTTTTTCCTTTCTTCCCTCTTTTTGTTTTCTTTTTTGATGTGCTTCTTCTCCCTGGGAAGATAGTAGCTGTAGTCTAAACAGAGGCTGAAGTTACACAATTATTTTCATAAACAAGTCATTGGATTTCTTAATCAGCCTCATCATTCTTTAAAGGCCCTTTCTCCACTACAGTCTACAGTCACCTTTTGGGGGATGCGCCTTTTTAAAATCTTGTTGCTTTATAATATATAAATACACCAAGAGACAGGATAAGAAGGAAGAAAATAACAGATAAATTCTTAATGTCTTTGGGGAAAATGATCAAGATGAATGAAAGAATGATATGAATTAGGTACCTTTTCTTCTGGCATTTACTGAAAGCTAAATCACATTTTCTACATTTCTGATTTGTAAGTGATTTGACCAAGCATGCACAACTTCTATAGTAACTTTTTCCAGTTGTACCTGTTGTGAGTATGACAAGGGTTGGGGGAGTGATATCTTGAGTGGGGTGTCTCTAAAACGTATGTCTACTTAGCAATAGTATTCTTCCCTTGGCTATTTGGTGGACTCCTGGGTAAAGCTGAGTCCAAGCCGTGCCACCCAGGTGAACTGGCAAATAGCATCCATCAAAATCGTATTTCCTTTGTGCTCTCTGTTACACTTTTAAAGGAAAGGCTTATTCCTTGGACATCTTCTGGCCCCTTTAGCTGCTTCAAACTGTGTTCTCAAGGGGCTCCAGTTCCTGGGCCCAGGTCATAGTATACATTAATGTTTTTAATGCATTTGATTGTGTTAATACTGATAAGAGAAAGGCCATGCAGAATTGGGTCTAAAATAAGGAAGATGACTGGAGTCCTAAGAGAAAAGGAGAAAACCCCCTTCTTTGGTTCTTTGCTCTGCCTTGGCCTCTTTTATCCCTTTCTCTGCTTCTCTATAATGACTTTTTCACAGCCATTAGAGTTGTCAAGTAAATTTTTCTTAGTTCAACTATGTACAATTGATCCTGATAGATGTTAATAGCTCCAAACTAAGGCAGAGTCTGCAGTCAACAACAAGAATACTAATTCTGAGCTTAAAAAGAAAATAAAGGGGAAGGTGGAGAGAGTTTGACAACTGATGCCATAACATAGGCCAGAGGTATTCCTGGTCAAATTCCCTTCATGTTTGGAGAAAAAAAAACTGACCAGTAAGGCTTATAACTCACACGATGTTAATTATTTAAGTCTACATTATTTCATGTTTCTGAAGAGAATAAAATCGGGCTGACCATTCTTGATCAAATAATTTCCAGTTTTCTTTGATCGTGTAAGTTTCTTTCAGAAAGAAAGCACACACCACACCAAACTCTGTTTTTTAGTATATGTTGCAAATTCTTCTAAAGAAACTTTTGCTGATTGTCATAATTATAATTCAGGCTTTAGGAAGTACTGTATCAAAATGTTCTAATACTTTTATTGTGCTCTTAAGCTACCAATTACAAAACTGGCCACTTGTTATCTCTTTCCTGGTGGTCTAGTGGTTAAGGTTTCAGCCCTCTTGAAAGCACTGTTTGCTTTGCTAAGGAGAGATTATTATAACTAAGTCATTTATTTCAAATTACTAAAGGATAAGAAAACTTTAAAGTCCAACCAGTTTAAAAATGGAGATCAAAGACAGTTGTACCAACAGCATTTTTTAACTATTTGATTAATTGAGGACTGTCCTCTACTCAGTGCCTTTGGTGGCCTCTCTGTGTCCATTAACTAAGCCTGGCTTACTTACCAGGCTAAATGAAAAAAATTAATTGAAATAATCAATTAACTTTACACTTCTTCCTATCTCCCATGTTTTATCAGTTGAAGGGAAAAGTTGTGTTTATAAAAGCAAAAATATTGGCAGAGTCATCTGAGGAAAGCGACCTGCCTGCCAGACCCAGATCAGCGGCGGTAGTGGATCCGGAACACCGAACACCCAGAGGCAGCCCAGCCTCCTTCTGCCGGCCCAGGTAGGCCAGGAACTGTTTCCAGTTCCGGTTCGTCGTCACTGCTCAGAGTCATCTGACACAAGTGACCATACAGAGTTCGGCAGCGGGATCCGACACCCCGAGGCCCAGTGACAGCTCTGCCTCCAACTGCCCTCCCGGTGGGACCCGGCATGCCCGGACATTGCCAACACCTGGGTAACAGTGACACCTCCATCCACGAGAAGAGAACCGACATCAGAGTATTGGATCTGTTTGCATCTACCAGAAGGAAACGGTGGTCCCACACCCACCAGGAGAACAAGAAACACTTGCTACACCCACCAGAAGAAAGGATGAGAAGAGGACAAGGTAAAAGCACATCCAACAACAGAAAACCCAATATGACACCACCGGAGACTAGGAACCATACATCAGTAAGACTTCAACATCACAATGCAGATGAACCAGAAGAGAATGACCTTAAAAACATCTTCAGGAAAATGATAGAGGACCTCAAAAAGGAGATGAGAAAATCCCTTAAAGAAATTGAAGACAAAACAAACCAAAAATTACAAGAAACAGTTCAAGACCTAAAAACCGAAATAGAGACAATAAAGAAAGCATAATCTGAGGCAATGCTGGAAATAGAAAAGCTGGGTAAACGATCAGGAACTACAGATGTAAGCATAACCAACAGAATACAAGAGATGGAAGAGAGAATCTCAGGAGTTGAAGACAAACTAGTGGAAATAGATTCATCAACCAAAGAAAATTTTAAGTCCAACAAATCCCTAACACAAATATCCAGGAAATATGGGATACTGTGAAAAGACCAAACCTAAGAATAATAGGTATAGAAGAAGGTGAAGAAATCCAACTCAAAGGTGCAGAAAACATATTCAACAAAATCATAGAAGAAAATTTTCCCAACCTAAAGAAAGACATGCCAATGAAAATACAAGAAGCCTACAGAACACCAAATAGACTGGACCAAAAAAAAGTCACCTCGCCATACAATAATAAAAACACCAAGCATACACAACAAAGAGAAAATATTAAGAGCAGCAAAGGAAAAAGGTCAAGTAACCTATAAAGGCAAACCTATCAGAATCACCCCTGACTTTTCCTTGGAAACTCTGAAAGCCAGAAGGTCCTGGATCGATATTCTACCTACACTAGGAGACCATGGATGCCAGCCCAGACTACTATACCCAGCAAAGCTTTCAATCATTATAGATGGAGAAAACAAGATATTCCACGATAAAAACAGATTCAAACAATACATATCCACCAATCCAGCCCTACAGAAAGTACTGGAAGGTAAACTGCAGCCCAGGGAAGTTAACTACAACCAGAAAAACATAGGCAATAGATAATCCCAATTTTCCAACAGTCAAAAGAAAAGAGGGATAGAATCCCACACCTAATCTTGCCACCATCACCAAATCAAAAACAAACAAGAATGTACAATAATCAATGGTCATTAATATCCATCAACATTAATGGTCTTAACTCCCCTATAAAAAGACACAGATTAGCAGAATGGATAAGAAGACAGAATCCTTCCTTCTGCTGCTTACAAGAAACTCGCCTCAACCTCAAAGACAGAGGGTACCTAAGAATTAAAGGTTGGGGAAAGATCTTCCAATCAAATGGACCCAAGAAACAAGCAGGGACAGCAATCCTAATATCCAGCAAATTGGACTTTAAACTAAAATCAGTCAAAAGAGATGAAGAAGGTCATTTCCCACTCATCACAGGAGAAATCCATCAGGATGAAGTCTCAATGCCCCAAATACAAAGGCATCCACGTTTGTAAAAGAAACATTACTAAAACTCAAATCACACATAAAACCTCACACACTTATAGTGGGAGATTTCAACACCCCACTCTCACCACTGGACAGGAACACCAAACAGAAACTTAACAAAGAAACAAAAGAACTAATAGAAGTTATGGCGCAACTGGACTTAACAGGTATCTATAGAACATTCCACCCAAATACAAAACAATTTACCTTCTTCTCAGCACCACATGGAACCTTCTCTAAAATCGGCCACATACTTGGCAACACAGCAAACCTCAACAAGTACAAAAAAATTGAAATAACCCCCTGTGTCTTATCAGACCACCATGCTTTAAAATTAGAATTCAACAACAACAAGAACTACAGAAAACCTACAAACTCATGGAAATTAAGTAACACCCAATTGCACAATTCATGGGTCCAGGAAGAAATAAAAAAAAAAGAAATTAAAGATTTCCTAGAATTCAATGAGAATGAGGACACAACATATCCAAACCTATGGGATGCTCTGAAAGCAGTGCTAAGAGGAAAGTTCATAGCGCTAAATGCCCATATGAAAAAACAGGAGAATAATCACACTAGAGAATTAACAGCACACCTGAAAGCTTTAGAAAACAAAGAAGCCAATATACCCCGGAGGAGCAGACACCAGGAAATAATCAAATTGAAGGCTGAAATCAATAAAATGGAAACTAGGAGAACAATACAAAGAATCAATATAACAAAAAGTTGGTTCTTTGAGAAAATCAACAAGATAGACAAACCTTTATCCAAATTTACCAAACAACAAAGAGTGAACATGCAAATTAATAAATCAGGAATGAAAAAGGGGTCATAACAACAGACACTGTGGAAATCCAGAGACTCATCAGGTCATACTTTGAAAACCTATATTCCTCAAAATTTGAAATTTTAAAGGAAATGGACAATTTTCTGGAAATGTTTCACTTTCCAAAATTAAATCAAGAACAGATAAGTAACTTAAATAGACCTATAACCTCTAATGAAATTGAAGCAGTCATTAGAAGTCTCCCAACCAAAAAAAAAAAAAAAAAAAAAAAAAAAAAAAAAGCCCAGGGCCAGATGGCTTCAGTGCAGAATTCTACCAGAAATTCAAAGTACAGCTAATACCAATTCTCCTCAAAGTATTCCACACAATAGAAGCAGAAGGGTCATTACCAAACTCTTTTTATGAGGCCACAATAACCTTGATACCCAAGCCACACAAAGACACAACTAAGAAAGAGAACTACAGACCAATATCCCTCATGAACACTGATGCAAAAATTCTCAATAAAATATTGGCAAATCGAATCCAAGAACACATCAGAGAAATCATCCATCCGGATCAAGTAGGCTTCATCCCAGGGATGCAAGGATGGTTCAACATACGAAAATCCATCAATGTAATCCACCATATAAACTGAGGAAAAAAATCACATGATCATCTCACTATATGCTGAAAAAGCCTTTGACAAAATCCAACATCCTTTCATGATAAAGGTCCTGGAGAAATCAGGGATACAGGAACATACCTTAACATAATAAAAGCAATATACAGCAAGCCAACAGCCAACATCAAATTAAATGGAGAGAAACTCAATGCAATTCCTCTAAAATCAGGTACAAGACAAGGCTGTCCACTCTCTCCATACCTCTTCAATATTGTCCTTGAAGTTCTAGCTAGAGCAATAAGACAACAAAAGGAGATCAAGGGAATACAAATCAGAATGGAAGAAGTCACTTTCACTATTTGCAGATGATATGATAGTCTACATAAGTGACCCGAAAAACTCAACCAGGGAACCCCTACAGCTGATAAACACCTTCAGCAAAGTGGCAGGATACAAGATTAACACAAAAAATCTGTAGCCCTACTATATATGGATGACACATTGGTGGAGAAAGAAATCAGAGAAGCATCACCCTTCACAATGGCCACAAACAACATAAAATACCTTGGAGTAACACTAACCAAAAAAGTGAAAGAACTTTTGAGTTTTAAGAATTTTGAGTCTCTAAAGAAAGAAATTAAAGAAGATACCAGAAAATGGAAAGATCTCCCATGCTCTTGGATAGGCAGGATCAACATAGTAAAAATGGCAATCTTGCCAAAAGCAATCTACAGATTCAATGCAATCCCCATCAAAATCCCAACACAATTCTTCACAGACCTTGAAAGAACAATTCTCAACTTTATATGGAGAAACAAAAGACCCAGGATAGCCAAATCATCCCTATACAATAAAGGAACTTCTGGAGGCATCAACATCCCTTTCTTCATGCTCTATTACAGAGCTATATTCCTGAAAACAGTTTGGTATTGGCACAAAAATAGACTGGTAGACCAATGGAATAGAATTGAAAACCCTGATATTACCCCACATACCTATGAACACCTGATTTTTGACAAACAATCCAAATTTATACAATAGAACAAAGAGAACATCTTCAACAAATGGTGCTGGCATAACTGGTTGCAGACATGTAGAAGACTGCAGTTAGACCCAAGCCTATCGCCATGCACAAAACTTAAGTCAAAATGGATCAAAGATCTCAACATAAATCTAGCTACACTGAACCTATTAGAAGTCAAAGTGGGAAATACCCTTGAATTAATTGGTACAGGAGACCGATTCCTGAACATTACACCAGTAGCACAGACACTGAGGTCAACAATTGATAAATGGGACCTCCTGAAACTGAGAAGCTTCTGTAAGGCAAAGGAGACAGTCAGCAAGACAAAACGGCAGCCCACAGACTGGGAAAAGATATTCACCAACCCCACATCTGACAGAGGGCTGATCTCCAAAATATACAAAGAACTCAAGAAGCTAGTCCCCCAAACACCAAACAACCCAATTAAAAAGTGGGGTACAGAACTAAATAGACAAATCTCAATAGAAGAATCTAAAATGGCTGAAAGACACATGAGAAAGTGTTCAACATCCTTAGTCATCAGGGAAATGCAAATCAAAACAACTCTGAGATACCATCTTACTCCTGTCAGAATGGCTAAAATCAAAAATACCAATGACAGTTTATGCTGGAGAGGATGCGGAGAAAGAGGAACACTCTCCACTGCTGGTGGGAGTGCCAACTTGTACAGCCACTGTGGAAATCAGTATGGTGACTCCTCAAGAAAATGGGAATGAGTCTACCACAAGATCCAGCAATTCCACTCCTAGGCATATACCCAAAAGAAGCACATTCATATAACAAGGACATATGTTCAACCATGTTCATAGCAGCATTATTTGTAATAGCCAGAAACTGGAAGCAGCCTAGATGCCCCTCAACCAAAGAATGGATAGAGAAATTGTGGTACATTTACACAATGGAGTACTACTCAGCAGAAAAAAATAATGGAATCTTGAAATTTACAGGAAAATGGATGGAACTCAAAGAAACCATTCTGAGTGAGGTAACGAAATCACAAAAAGACAAACATGATATGTACTCACTTATATGTGGACCTGCTTTATGATACATAGTAGTGACCATGCTTTATCAGAGCTGTTTTTAATGATGTTGCTCAGAATGGTTTCCTCCCAGATGATGACTGAGAAACTAATTTAAAAAAAAAAAAAAACGGTGCCAAGTACCACAAGAGTAACAGAACTGTGCTGTTTTCTGGGTTTCTGATTTTTTTTACTTTGTTGTTGTTGTTGTCTGTTTGTTTGTTTGTTTTTGTTTGTTTTTTGTTTTTTTAAAATGGAGTGTGCTGGATGTCTCTACAATTTTGTTCAAAGGACTGCAGAACCTGGAAAAGCTGTTGCTGCTATTGATGCATAACATATTGCCATTGTTGCTCTTTATATATATATATATATATGCTAATTGAAACTCAAATATGTGATGAATCCAAGGTGTTTCAGTGAGTGCTCACCTGTGCATGCAAATTTGATTTCATCTTTAGTAAGTAGTAAAGTTATATGCTTGCCAAAAATAAAAAAAAAGTGACACACTGGAAGACAAATGTCACACAATTTCAATTTTATGTATAACCTAGAAATGATGAACTTACGGGAACAGAGAGCAGAATTGTGGCTATTAGGCTTCAATGTGGGTCTTTTAACAATGGGGAAATGATTGATTTAAGGATATAAAACTGCAGTTGGACAAGAGGCATGGACTCTCTGAAGTCTTGAGGTCTACTGAGAGCATGATAAATATGGTTGATAACAATATGCTATATTTTAAAAGTTGTGAGATAGTATACTTTAAGTGTTCTCAAAACAAAAATGATGAATATGTGTGATATAACATGTTAATTGGTTTAATTTAGCCATGCCATTGTGAACATACTGTATTCTGTATCATAATTGTGCATGACTTTATTTATGAACTAAATAAATGAATGGAAAAAAAGCAAAAACATTAATGTACTTTCAAATCTGCAATAAAATAAACCCAAAACAAAAAGCAAAGGAAAGCAAAAAAATATTTCCCCATAGACTTGCTTTGACTATTTTTAAAGATTTTATTTATTTTCTGTTTATGTTTTTATATACCTGAATATATGTCTGTGTACCACATGTGTGCAGACTCCCACAGAGGCCAGGAAAGAGCATCAGATCACCTGGGACTGAGTTACAAACACTCATCTGTTGGGACTATGTGTCCTGGCAATCAAACCTAACTCCTCTACAAGAACAGCAAGTGCTCTTAACCACTGATTTGATTTTTAAAAGATTCGGCATGTAAACAGATCTTTGATAAGTTAATTTGGCATCTTCTGGTATCCATAATCCTATAATCAAAGAAAATCAATGTTGTATTTAATCATAAAGATCCGTTTATTTCATGGTGTTAAAACAAACTATCCTACCATATGTTTGCATGGTTTGGGCCCTGGGACCCTAACGAAAGAAAAAGGGAATGAAAAAAGGACAGACATGAAAGGACATGTGAGCACAAAAAGGCTAGGATTTTGATGATCTGGGTTCTCAGATGGTGAAGCTTCAGCACCCAGGAAGCTCAGTGAGTTTTTTATATACAGTTGAACAGGGAGACAGTCTTATTTATAGAGCTGAACAAGAAAGCAGGGTAATTACATACAGATAAACAATGAGCCAGGGTTATTATACAGAGCTGAACAAGGAGGATGTTTTAGCTAATCTCAATAGAGATAGCTGTAGGCAGAGTTTCTCGGTGTCTCAGCAGCGGCTTCCCAAATAACCACTCAGAGGCTTAATATTAATTATAGATGTTCAGTCAATAGCTCAGGCTTATGATTAATTATCTTTTACCACTTAAATTAACCCATTTCTATTAATCTATGTGCTGCCATATAGCTTATGATTTTATCTATCCTTCAGCATGTTTTACTCCTTCTGTGTCCCCTAGCAACTCTTTTGACCCTACCCTTTTTCCTCCCAGCATTCTCTGTTTAGTAGCCCTGCCTATGCTTCCTGCCTGACCAGCCAGTCAGTTCTATATTAACCAATGAGAGTGATATAAACTCACAGTGTACAAAGGGATTATTCCACAGCAGTCAGTTTCTATATGGGAGTAGCCTTTAGGCTGTAAGCATTCTGGGTGGGGATAAAGCCACATTGGACATTTTCTGTACACAACATGAATGTTCATACTAGGAGCAAAGGAAAAAGGCTTTTCCATCCCTCACCTGGCGAAGGCTTTCCCATTCCTGTGACACAGAGGTATTGGTGTCCTTGAAATGGCCATGCCCTTGCCATACAATACGTATTGTCTCAGGACTTTACTGGCTCCCTGTATTGTCCCCTTGAACTCTACAAAAGCATGACAAGATCTCTCTCTCTCTCTCTCTCTCTCTCTCTCTCTCTCTCTCTCTCTCTCTCTCTCTCACACACACACACACACACACACACACACACACACACACACACACACACACTGTGATTATTAACTGTGATACAATGTTACAAACTCTACAATCAACTGAAGCGAGATAAGGGAAACACAATTTGACAGGCAGTATTTGAGTGGACTTGTAAAAGGAGCAGGAAGAGCTGGTAATATTAGGTGCAACTGCTGTTTTTGTAGGTCAGAAATGGTTGAATATCAGCAAGTTTATGTGGTTTGATTTAATTAGATGCTACATTTGTATTAAGCCTAAATTGAACATTTTTTAAGAAAAAGAAATACATAAAATTGTTCAATGGTGTCTGAGCACCTTATGAGGGGGTAGTTATTACTTCTAAAGTCAACATAAAATTTCATTAAAAGAATTCAGTACTAACAGAGTTCAAGGGAAACCCCAGGAGTTTACTTACATTTTAGGCAACATGTCAACTCTTGAAATTTCTAGAAGAGTAACCTACTCTCCTCCTCATCTCTCTGTTTTATAAAAGTACAAACGGAGCTCTTCTCTCCTTGTCAACATTTTGGTTACACAGAAATTGTCAATCAAAGTTTTAAAATAATAGTATGGCAAGGAATACACCATGGGCTTGTGACCAGCATATGCACACAGGATTTCATACTCACAAGTTTCCTTCACCACCCCTGCGCAGGCATTGTCCTCAAAGTGTCAATGACTTCATTTTTATTAGCAGTTATCTCTGATTTTGTGTCCTGTGAATGATGTCTGATGGGATAACAGGTGCTCTACCAGGGGCTGGAAATTCGACTCCTGTGCAATCTCACCTCCTGTCATCTCAATTCTTTAACTGTTTATTGGACTGTTAAGTCCAGCAAATGTAGTTTATCCATCACTCCTGGTGATATCCTCAGTAGGAGCACAGGAAGTGCTGAATTGGGCACTGTTGCAGACCCTTTCCTGCTGAGGTTTAAAGAGATGTCTACTCACTACAGATTAGACACTGTCAACAGACCAAAGAAACAACTCGACTAGACTCAAGTCTAGCATAATGAACCAACTGAGTCTACTTAAAAGAACAAGAGTGACTCTTAGATAGCTGAATCTACCACCTGAATCTTCAAAGTTTGCTGAGCCTCATGTCATTACCTTCTTGAGTTTTATGAACCTTCCCCTCTCTTCTAAGTGGAATGTCTCAATTTGTAGGTAATGGTCACACAAGTATATACACCCTAACTATCCTACATTCTAGTGCTGGTCCTGTGCTCTTTTGAATGTCTAAATTCTACATTGAGGCAACAGTATACAGGATTGAGAGGGGCTATGGAAGAAAGAAGAGGCCTTCTTTCCTTGCTTTTAAGACAAGAAGTCCTCAATTTTCATTTTTTGTTTACTATTGTAGACAATGAAACTAAGATGAGCAAGTAAACTGTGTACGGTAAAGTGGTCCAAAGCCTTAGAGGTTATTTTTCCTTCCTAATGTAATTAATTGAAAAATCAACATCACCTGAAAACAGGGTGGTGGAGGCAAAAGATGTCATTATCTTATGAGAGCTCAGCTGACCTGTCTTCTACTGAGAGTAAGAATCTGAATGCTGAATTCATTACACCCTCGCTGAGAAAAGAAAATGTACTAATTAGAATGCCTGCAGATCTTTCAGCATAGTTGGACCTGGCACTAGAATACAGATCAATGGTTGTACAATTCTAAGTGTTTTGATTGATCCGAATGAACTTTCTAACATTGGAAGAGTCTTTTCAATCTCTGTGTGTTGTTCTAACATTCCACACACATTTCTTACTAATACTTCCATTTTCTTATAACCACATGCTAAGATAGACAATGGGGCATTTTGTGTTTTACATTGTGACTGTTTCCAAGACTGTGGGGAAAATGCACATGAAAGAAAATATAATGGGGTTATTGTTGAAAGAATGCTTCTGGATAGAGGGTCCTGCATGTATTTAGTATTAAAACAAAATTCAGTCTCTGAACATTCAGAAACCATTCCTCGCTCTTACTGTCTAACATGTACTGTCACAGTTTTAGGCTTTTTTTGCCCATGCTTATCTTAACCTATGAGTTATTGAATGCTTTTAGTTAGCTTCTCAAGCACTTTAATTTCCTTATAGTAGATCCTCAGTAGGATTGTCAACTGATACATTAATTAGGATTAAATTCAACACCCCAAAGTTCTTGTCTACAGCCAAGTGGTCTTGTCTGCAATCTACCTTTTAATTTTCTTTCTTTTTTATTTAAATTAGAAACAATCTTATTTTAAAATCAACAGCAGTTCCCTCCCATGTCCCCCACCAACCTCCCATCCCCCTTTTGCTCCCCAGGGAGTGTGAGGCCTTCTATGGGAGATCATCAAAGTCTGTCACATCATTTGGGGCAGGGCCTAGGCCCTCTCTCCTGTGTCTAGGCTGAGTGGGAATCTCTCTATGGAGGAATGGGCTCCCAAAGTCCCTTCATACACTAGGAATAAATACTGTTCCACCACAAGAGGCCCCATAGAGCATCTCTGGAAATTTCCCTAGTGCTAGATTTCTCTTTAAACCTATAATATCTCCCTCTATTAAGGTATCTCTTTTCTTTCTCCCCTCTATTCTTCCCTGTGCTCCCAATTTGCTCAGGAGATCTTGTCCCTTTCCCCTTCTCCGGGGGACCATGTATTTCTCTCTTAGGTTAGGGTCTTCATGTTTCCTAACTTCTCTGGAGATGTGGGTTGTAGGCTGGTATTCCTTTGATCTTTGTTTAATATCCATATATGAGTAAGTACATACAATGTTTGTCTTTTTGTCACTGGGTTACTCCACTCAAGATGGCTTCTTCTAGTTCCATCCATTTGTCTGTGAATTTCAAGATTTCATTGTTTTGTGTGTGTGTGTGTGTTTTTCCCCTGCTGAGTAGTACTCTATTGTGTAAATGTACCATATTTTCTTTATCCATTCTTCACTTGATGGCCATCTAGGCTGCTTCCAGGTTCTGTCTGTTACTAATAATGCTGCTATGAACACAGCTAAATAGATGCGCTTGTTGTGTGAATGTGCATCTTTTGAGTATATGCCTAAGAGTGGAATTGCTGGGTCTTTAGGTAGACTGATACCCATTTTCCTGAGGAACCGTCATACTGATTTCCAAAGTGGTTGTACCAGTTTGCACTCCTACCAGCAGTGGTGGAGTGTTCCCCTTTCTCCATATCCTCTCCAACATAAACTATCATTGGTGGTTTTTTTTTTTTTTTTGCCATTCTGACAGGAATAAGATGGTATCTCAGAGTTGCTTTAATTTGCATTTCCCTGATGGCTAAAGATGTTGAGCACTTTCTTAAATGTCTTTCAGCCATTTTAGATTCCTCTACTGAGAATTCTCTATTGCTCTGTGTGATGTGTTCCATTTACTTAGAAATTCCTTCACTTTCTGCCTACATCAAATTCCCGTTTGCCAAGATACAAACCTTTGTGAGGTTTTCCACTAATGATTGTTGCTGTGGAATTCATCTGATTCTGTATTCACCCAGTAGAACTGGCTTCTGTTAAAGTAATGATCATACAGTCTTATTTTGTCCTATGGAAACCAACATTAATTTACTCAAGCCACTAGTGCATAAATCCCCATCTTCTTCAACCCTCTCAACCAGAAGTTCATAGCCCCTCAACATAAAAGCAAGTTTAATTAATTTCCAAATGTCAGAGTTATGAAATAGATCTGTAGGACTTACAGCACAGAATCACTCTCTAGTGTATCCTTACTTGTGTACTGTTGAAAACATGATTCACTGAATAGCTAATTAATTACTATTTCTGGAGGAAACCAAGAATGAACCTCATCTCCATAATTAAAACAAACAGAGCAATAGGTAACAAAAGTATCTAGTAAACAAGCTGTGGAAATTGTGTTGCATTGCATCAACAGACAGAATTATAATAGCTAAGTCTATTGAAGTCATAGAACATCAGCATTCTCAAACCAGAGTCAAATGTATCCAGGTTAGAGAAAAAAATCAAATTGCAGTAGTTCATTCTTTGCCTACAATGTCATCTTCAAATATATAATTCACTTTTCCTTGGATGCCTGATGTTGCTATTTAGACTTCAAGACCCAGTTTTTTGCATCTTCCATCTTTTACTCCTCATTTTACACTCTAATTATAATCTTCATTGACCTGTGAATTTCTCAGGTGAGTGGATGCTATCTATTAAAAATGTGTCCCTTTCTATCAGTTGGTACAGTGGCCACAAAGGACAATTGTTAACTTTTATCATTATAGAATGTCAATTAGAAACTTGGGAAAACTCAGGCCAATCAGAACATATTCTAACTTGTGGAAATTAATAAAGTAAAATTAAAATGTGGAAATGTTTTAGAAATGAGCCAGACAGCCAAAAGACATACAAATATAACACATTTAACTTAAGAAATGAAACACGGATTTTGGCAGATTCTCTCCTTTGACCACAGGCATCCAACTCTTCTCTCTCCCTCCACAGCCTGAGTAACGGCTGTCAAATCTGGTTAACATCTCATGTGTCTTTGGTAGAACCTAAAAATTAGGGTCTGTTTCTCCATGCTTTCTCAACAGCATAGTATTTCTTTTGGTTATGAATGATGATGCCTATGGCCCTAGTTCACTCACTTAAACTGCTATGCAATATTCCACTTTCTTTAGTATATTTTTCCTTTTGGTCTATTTTTCATAATTTACAGTGTTATTTTCAATATTCTTCTATTTGTCCTTAAAAGAAAATATACCTTGACTACATATCTAAATTTCTTAAGTTTAATATTATTGAATCTATCAATTTCTCTTTTATAGTCTTTACTTTTTAAGCTAATATTCACTGTTCTAAGTGAATGTTTTGAATATTAAAATTTAAAATGTTTCCCTGTAAGTTTAATTGTCTAGCTTATTTTTTGTGCATGGTATGACATAATAAAATGTTTTGATATAATAATCAGCCCCAATAGTATTATACTGAACAGTGTTTCTTTTCCCCAATGATATCAGAGAAAACTATGACTATTATTGGATATTTTTCAAATTATTTTTGGGTTTCCTTGCTCAATTAACTGTTCTATTAAACTGGTTTTGTCTCAACACAAATATTACTGTACTATATTAATTATTAGCTTTATGGGCCTTGAGATCTAATAGGAGAAATCTTCCAAACTGATGTTTATGCTTTATAGATGTCTGGGCAAGTACAGTGAGGTTTTTCAACAGGTTAAGATACTGCCACATGGTATGTACCCACTCAAATATGAATTTTAGACATAGAACAAAGGATTAGCAGCCTACAATCCTCTTCACCAAAGAAACTGGGAAACAAGAAGGACTCTAAAAGAAAAATGCATGGACCCCGGAGAATTGAAAGGGGCAGGATCTCCTGAGCTAATTGGGAGCATGAGGGTAGGGGAGAGAAAGCTGCCAGAATGAGAGGAGGAGAAGAGGAGAGGAGAAGAGGAAATGGAGGAGCAGAAATGATGAGTTGGGGGAAGAATAGAGAACAGGATGAGAGATACCATATCAGAGGGAGCCATTATAGGTCTGAGGAGAGATCTGGCACTAGGGAGATTTCCAGAGATCTACAAGGATGACCCTAACTGACAATCTAGGCAATGGTGGAGAGGCTACCCTAAATGCCCTTCCCCTATAGTGTGACTGATGATTACTTCATATGCCATCCTAGAGCCCTCATCCAGTGGCTGATGGAAGCAGAGGCAGACACCCACAGGTATACAATGAACTGAACTCTGGAGTTGCAGAGAGGGAGAAATGAAGATCAAAGAGGTCAGTACCAGGCTGGTGAAACCCACAGAAACAGCTGACCTGAACAAGGGGGAGCACATGGCCCCCAGAATGCTGTCTGGGAGGCCAGCACGAGACTGATCCAGACCCCTGAACATGGATGTCAATGAGGAGGCCTCTGCACTCTATGGGGCCCCTGGTAGTGGATCAGTATTTTTCCCTGGTGTAAGAAGGGACTTTGAGAGCCCATCGCACATGAAGGGATGCTCTCTTGGCCTGGACACATGGGGGAGGGCCTAGGCCCGGCCCAGAATGATGTGGTGGACTTTGGGGAGCCCTACCCTGCCTGGGGTGTGGGGGGGTGATAGGGTGGGGGACAGGTTGGGGGCTGGGGGAAGGGGAGAGAGAGGGAGAAGGGATTGACATGTGAAGCAAGCTTGTTCCTAATTTGAACTAATAAAAAAATTTAAAAATTAAATAAATTCAAACATGTTTTAAAAAAAGATACTGCTACCAAGCCTGTGGTCCTGCATTGTTACTAAGACTCACATGGTCGAAAGAGAAAATCAACTGTAGAAAGTTGTCTTTTGACTTGCACACACACCATGGAACATGTACCACACAAATAAATATGTATTCCTAATAGCTTTAACACATCTACTGTTGGCTTATATCTGTGGTTATTAATTCAAAGACTATTTTTAAATAGTATAGTCTGAGGCTCTTGGTAGTATATAAAAACTGCAACTGATTTTTTGAAAATAATTTACCATTAAGTAAGTGTGTGTGTGTGTGTGTGTGTGTGTGTGTGTGTGTGTGTGTGTGTGTCTTTACGCAGCTATTTCAGAGCCCTCTGGAACTTAAGTCACAGACAGTTGTGAGCTACCTCACATGGGTGTTGTCACTCAATGTTGTTCTTCTACAAGGGCAATACTGGTTCTTAACCAAAGAGCCATCCTTCCCTCCCCATGTAATTGGGTTTTTGTATATTGAACATATATCTAGCAACCTTTTGATAGTTTGTCAAGTAGTAACGAGCAAAGGAGATTCAATTCTGGTGAAGTTGACTCACTACAGATAAAATGAGCTCAACAAAACACATTTTGATAAATCTTGGGCTCAGAGGTCTCTAAGGATCCTGCTGTGATCATGTAATAAATAACAAAATAGAAATAAAAACAACAAAAATGCCAAAGCAGACACAAACTGAGGATTTTGATTATAGCATTGTTGGGAAAGGAAGCATTGTAGCAGTGGCAAATCACGTGAAGTACTACTGTTTGAAAGTCAAGATGCCAACTTCATTTTCCAGTTTATCTTGGAAGATAATTCAACGTTTTCTCTCAGGAATCCAACAACCTAGATATTCCCTATAATATGCACACACAACAAGAGATATGCTTGAGCATGGATAGAAACATTATTCATTTGAGTGCAACACGGGGAAGAATAAAAATTTCCCATCAAGATAGCATATCCACCTGAAAAGTAAACAACAGTGAAGGAGGGCATGAAACCCGTAACAAGAGGGGTCAGCATCAAAAGTATACTGTTGGGTTAAGTAGGCAAATTCAAGACAGTAGTATGTAATATTTGGCAATTATCATAGAGTCCACTAAACTAAAACCTGAATGAACTCAGTATAAGCATCCGATATGTACAATAAATCTTCATATGTATAATAAAAGAAATGGAATACTAGAAATACTTAAATTTTTGTTCCATCAAGAAGTGAATCCCAAGGATATTTATGACAGGAGAGAAAGGGTAGCATGTGACTCACTGGAAATGCCCTAATTCCCAAACTAAATATTGAGCTCATGAATCTAACTATATCCTGATATTCTATTGATAACATTTGGATAGAATATAAAAGTAATGTATATAAAATTTGTAATTAAATTGTAATATTATATCCTTAGTTGTTATAACACAATATCATATAATACATTAAATGAAAGAAATTTTTAAAAACATCTATTCATTTTGAAAATACCTAGCAAATATTGCTAATGCCAAAAACTATTAAACTTATCATGAATTAAGCTATACCATACACTGGTGTTAAACAAGAGAAATGTGTCCCTGTATTCATAGAGTGTGCATTATACAATCTTCAATTGTGCTAACTTATGAAATAAAAATCTCAAAATGTACACACTTACACATTTACCTCAAAGTGAAACAAAAATGAGTCAGTGCTTTTTACTTGAAATTATAAGGCAGTTAAAATTTGTGGGCAATTTGGACCAAAGAATGATAATAAGCAAGGCAACAATACATGATATCAGAGTGAACTAAATAGCCAGAAAGGAAGACCATGAGATAGGTAAAAAAAAATAGATAAGGACTATGAGAAAACTAGAAAATAAATTTAAAATGTCTGGTAAGACTTTACCTGAAGATAATTATCTTAAATGACAAAAGTCATCTTGAGAGTCACATCTCTGCAAAATTTTCGTCTTATTCCACTTATTCCATGAAAAAAAATGCAACTTTGGAGAGGGCCAATGGTTTTGGTTTTAGAGACATGTTGAGTAAATTATCATTTTGGGTGTTTGAAGATGTTATTTTCTATTTAATTTTTATAATATTTGAAAATCCATTGAGTTTTCCCATAGATATTTATTGTTTGTGTATCAAAGGTTTGAAATAATTGCTCTTCCAGTTTCAGTGCAGGCTGATATGGACCAGCTTAGCATGAATATAAGCATCATGCTTCTGTCATCTCCTCTATGTCAGCCCCCAGCAGCCAACACTTGTTAGTGTTCACTGTACACTACCTCACAGTAGAGAATCTGGCATCACTGTGCTCAAGGTGTTAATGAGTAAGGGCTCAGCTAATAACTGTGGAGAACTTGCTGACCAGACAGAAAAAAATTACTGAAGCAGCCACAAAATTGTTTTCTCCTAACACATAACACAAATCAATGTTTTTCAGTAGCAAGGCTGTCCAGGTATATAAATAGGGGTATGGAGAGTAAAGAAATAGTGCATAAAACAAAACTTTCATGTAATTCTTATACCATCAATGTAAAAACTTAAAAACGGTGTATACTCCCTTCTCTAATATTGCTAAATTTAAAACAGCTATCCTTTAAAATGTGAAATAATAAGATTTATACTGTTTAGGTATGAATTTAAACATCTTACAAAATAACTGATCTTAGATAAACTGGAACCAAGGAATCAAGAAAGAACATATCGTTTTCATTCGTATTATCAGTGAAGTAAAATGTTTGTAAAGAAAAAATGTTAAAATACATAAAAGGTTATACTTTGATCAAGCGTTTCCAAACTATAATAATTGAGGATGAGATGGTTGTTCAGTGGGTAAAGAAAACACACCCTAGCATGAGGACCAGAGTTGAGGTGCCCAGAAAGAACCAACTTAGAAGTCACATCAGTGGAGTAGTCTATCTGTAACCCCAGTATTGGTAAGGGGGTGTGTGAAAGAGGATCCCTGAGCCAGCATGCTAGCTAGAGTACCAGCATGGCCAACTCTGAGTTCAGCAAGAGACCCTGCATTGGTGCATGAGGTGAAGAGTGATCAGAGATGACACCTGAAGTCACCCTTGTGCCTACACACACACACACACACACACACACACACACACACACACACACGTAGATGAATCATCTACAGTGTGTACCTATACATGTGAACATACATGCATACATACACATATGCCATACACTGTATATAACCCCCAAACAAATTAACAAATTGAGGCACAAACAATAGTGGAGTCAAATATCCTCTATGTTAATTAGGTCAGAATCAGATGGTTTAAAAGAGTAAATAAACACAGAAGGAGTTCAACTCCAGAATCAAAGAAACAAACAGCATGGTGGCTGGTGAGCAAACATGGGTGAGTGGATACAGTGTGGTCAGCCACGTCACTGGGGCAGCTTCATTGAGAAGAACACAAAGATTTTTGGTGTTCTCTCTTCTGGACCCTTCTTATATCATCAGACAATACATAAATTATAAAATATTTGACCATGATACCTTGATTCTTATAATGAGTTCAGAACTGATTAGCTGATTAACTTGCACAAAACAAGATTTTCTAGTAGATTCTTCAATGAAAAGAAAAGACATGGGTCAAAAGCCCAAGAAGGACCTTTCTGAGGAAAAGCATTAAAAACATAAAGACATGGTAAAGTTACCTGAAAGAAATCTATCTTTTATAAAATAAAACCCTCTCCAGATACTAAGAAATTCCATCTTCCCCATATGTTAATATAGTCTTTGAATATAAAATCAAAATTAAAAACTAATTCTTAATAGAAAGCTTTTGTTAAAAGGCAACATTTTGAAATGCTGTCAGTAACTATCATAAATATTTGAGAAGTTAATATTTTAATCTTCAACTATAGCACAGAAAACACTTTTGGTGACAGACAGTGCTTCATTAATGGAGTTCTGTGTGTCTAATTGCTTTGGGCACAGTGAGCTGCATTATTTTGACACATGACACGCAATTAGTATGTGGTCACGCGGCTAACGGGAGATTTTACACCTTCCCCCCGTTCTATGTTCAGAGTGAATAATTAGCATATTTTTTCTGCCTAGAATAATAATCAGAGCCTCAGATCCAGAAGTTGCCTAATGAGGTAAGATTCCAGTTGTTGACATTAATACATCTGACACATTTTTTCAGTTGTTAAAGTAAACCGTGTGCTATCACTTCATTTACCCTTTCCCAAGTACCCCCGGGAACCAGGGTTATGTTGCTCTCAGCACAAAGTGACTAAGGAAAAAGACCCCAGTGGGCATTTTATATCATTACTTCACTGCTGTGCACACAGTAGGCATGAGGTAAGTATCTCTGACAAATTGTAGGAGAGTAACTTTTGATATCTTTTGTCATGACATCTGATCATCAGCATTTAAAGCAGAAATAATCTATTTCATTCAGGTGACAACTTAGAATTAAAAAGTTGAGCATGCTTTAAGCCTCAAACAGTTATTTTCATCAAAACCGCCATAATTATGCTACTAAATAGTTATCATTAATGAAAAGTCATCTAGCGTCTACAGAACAGAGGCATGAAATGACTCTGTCTGCTCACTAATTAGTCAATATGACTCTACAAGCATTTCAGAATTTGCACATTAACTCAACTGAGCAAGCACTAACCTGTATTTCGAGGTGTAATCTGGATCCTCTGAAGACAAAGACTGAGAGAAAAAAGAATGTCATTGACAGGACAGAGCAAAGAATTTAAAAGGCATCCATCAGATATAGCTTCTTTTTCAAAGTAAGTTTGTGTATGCTCAAATGCTTTGTAGATGAAACTAAGGTAACCAAAGAGAATCACATCATTAACTTCACTGAATGGAGATCAGTTCTAAGAATTTTGAGCAATACAGAAAAATTATAATTTTAAGCATTAACTGATAGTGTATAAAGTTAATAATGCCACAGTTTTATTATTATGGCCTGTAGTGAACATCTCACATGCTGAAGAGTCTATGAATATTTGACAACATCCAGTAAAACTCAGTCATTTATTAGAGCTAATATGTGCCTATTAAGAAAATACAGAGCCAAAATCCCATCACATAATCTATAAAGTATAAGAGCAATATCAAATTACATGTGAAGTATGGAAAGAAGTGCATCTATCATACTACTCCAACTGCGAAGTTAAACTAATGATATGATAGTTTAAGCCACCTAACCACTCACAAAACAGACTAACATCTTGGCCTGCTGACTTCCTTTCTATCAAAATGAAAATATTGTTATATCACAAGGAAAAAGATGACTACTAAAAATAAGTAAAGATAATTTTCTACCAATAGTAAATCTACAGTATTAGAAGTCTGTTGGTATGGGCCACAGCATTAATAGAAATAATCACCATTAACTGAACATGTATGCATCACATTATATATCTGTGGTATTCATGGCACTATGCTGGATAAATAACATTATAACACTATATGAAATGAAGTATGCAGTAATTGAAGTATGCTGATTTCTGTTTTGGCTTAGTTAAGGTATAAATAGAATTGCCAGAATTCCCTTCCCTTCCAAATGAGCCATGGACAAGGGGAAGTACTATTGTATGGGCATATATTTAACTTAAACAGGGTACATACTATAGGCAAACAAATGATTCTATTCAACTATAGTTCAATTAACCAGTGAGTTTATTTAGCTTACATACATGGGTATGGGTGAGAAGGCACTCACAGGAGCATGGATGACTCAAAGGCAGCTACATCACTAAGACATCTACCAAGGAATTGGTAACAAATCACAAAAACTGTACCTGGAAGCTGCATGACTTCCAGACAACTTGGCTAACTGGGGAATCTCTTTTTACTCAGTTGTTTACTGATTTTATAAACATGGGATGGAGATCTTATTAATCCTGTAAATTTTAGAAACAGGGTGAGCTTTGTAAGTTTCTTCTACTTCATGAAACTTACAAGTCATCTTCTTCCCTCCAGGAGTGAATGTTTCTATCTAAAGGAAATATCTCTACAATTTAAATCTTTCCTCTAATTCTTAAAATTTTCTTAATTCTGAGTCTTGGAGAGGATGAGATACCTCATTATTTTATTTCATTTATTGCAGGCATTGAAAATTATATCACAGATACAGTCATTTATTCTCAAAAGGTTTACTTACTATTTATCTTGCAGTAACCACTGTCCTCTATGAAAAATAAGATTTCCTCCACCACCAATATTGATAGCAGAAAATAGTGGTAATAAACATAAACATTCAGAAGATAAATTGGCAGGTATATCACATGTTCATCAAAAAAAGTAGGAAGTCTCCCTCACTCAGCTCTATTATCTCAGCCATAGAATATTGTTCAATAGTACCACTCATGGTCACAGTATCATAGAGCTTAGACTCAGCAGCAATCAGAAAGCAATTGCTTGTATCTTTAACAGTCTTAACACTAATATATCAATGGGCACATCTTGTCTGACATGCTGTCAATATAACAAAGAGGTATAATACCCAGCAAACTGCATAGAACCTTCCAGCACTATGAGTATCAACCAACACAGAGGTAGCTTTCAGCTCAGTCCCAGCAATATTTCTCCAGGTCATGTAAGCAAAGCACACAGTATCTTCAGCAATAGGGTTTTTCTTTCTTATTCTCCTTGTTCCAGGATGATTTGTGGGTCCTCAGATGATTTGTGGCTCTCTGACCAAGATTTTATAGGGAGGTAGTCTACCTCTGACACTGACTTTGGGATATTCATCTAGCAACCTTATGGCTTCTAGAAGTGTCCTTTTCCATTTACTCAGGTAAGTTGTCTTCATGTCAATTATTTAGCTTCTGTTATTATTGCCTTTTGATCTGTTTTACAAATATATAATATACTCAAGAGTTAGAATTACATTAAGAAACTTTTTTAAACCAATGGTTAACAGGATCTCTGAATACCAAATGGCATCCATTTCAAGTGCCAGTTGATATAGGTTAGAGACACTAAATATGAAATATTAGCAATAGCATACAGAGTATGAAAGTATCTTATCACTTGTATCAATGATGATTTTGTCAAAACCAAGATGTTAGCACCCAAAAGATGGCTCAGTAAGTTAAGGCATTTTCTGTCAGGCCTAACCACTTGAGTTTGATCCTCAGGATCACACATGATAGAAGGAGGGAACTGAATCCTGAAAGTTGTCAATTGCCCCCCCACCCTAACTCACACAAAAATAAATAATTCATAGTTAAAGGTAAATTGAGTACAATGCCATTTTTCTAAGACACCACCAGTTTTTCAGCTTCCAATAATCCAAGTCAGTTTTGATGAGTCATACTGCTTCCTTATCTTGGGGTACTGAATATCTCAACCTGATGGTCTCAGTGAACCCAACTTGTACTGCTTGGCCAGGATTAGGCACAAAGGAGAATAGATCAAAGTGGAGTGCAATACCTAGGTCATTAGGCTGGCATAGACCACCAACTGCCACAATGTCTGGGGCTCAACTCATCTGCTAAATCACCTCAAGTTCCCACTGCATCTTCTTTAACAGCAGAGTCCTAGCCAAACACATGCACTTTACAAGGAAGGCTCTGATTCCTTTAGCTGCATCACAGTTGGAAAAAGGTAAAGACAGAGGCAGGTCCCAGTTTGTGCCTGTCAATTCTGTTTTACTCTGATTTTTCTCCTTATGTCCAGCTTCCTTCTCTGCTAGAGATGTTCTCACGTGAAACAACTCTCATCAATGTTAAGTTTTCTGGACTAGCTCCCACATGGATTCAGCCTGATGGCACACACTCGCTTCCTCTGTGTCCAGAGCTTGAATTCTAAAGAGAGAGGCAGACTCTCTGATTTCAAATCTTACGATTAGCCTACTTAAAACAGAATGTTTATACACTGAATAAAGAAAACAAAACACAAACAGAAAGGATGATTTGATTAATAATTACATGTCTCCACAAACACTACAAACAGGCATAAAATCATACATCTTAATTGGATAAAGATATCTATTTTAACTCACATTGAATTACCAGAACTATTCTTAGGAAAGCTTGGGATCCAAAGGAGAAACATCTTTAATTGCTGCCTTTAATTATTACCATGTCATCAGCACTAGCCAGTGCAAGTACAAATGGGTGATATCAATCTTGATAATGAAGAAAAATAACTATTTATAAAATCTTATTGTATAATTAGAAAGTATATAGGAATTAACTGAAAAAGTAATAGAATTCATTATTCTGATTTGATAGCAGAAAAATCCATTATCCTGTAACTAAGAGAGAAGTCTCTATCTACATTTGTGTGACCGTGCAGTGCTCTGGCTGATTCTGCAATGTTCTGCCAGTTCTGGAATAACCTTAATCATGTCTATCTAAGTGCCTTACATACAATGTTTCACATGGTATATATTATTAAATATATTAACAGATCTGAAGATGTTCTCTGTAATGAGAAAGATAAATATAGTTTTATAATGATCAACATCTTTCCATACTAAGTTAGACATTTACTATATCATCAATAAAAATAGTAGTTCTCTGAAACTCAGAAACAAACCTAATTATGATGCAATAAAATTTAAAAGCAAAAGTTCCATGAAAGATATAAATTATGACAAATAGTAAGGTCAAATTACTAATTCTCCCCAACATTAAAACAACTCATTAAATTACAATACTTAAAAGCAGTGTGGGATGAAATATACAGAATTACATATCTTTGCAGACCAATGAGATGAAAAATAACACATTTAAGTCCTTAAACATAGAAATTTATAGAAGAAAAAATACAGTAAGAATTTTAAGTGACTACTGAGACAATTGTCATAAGTCTTTTAATAAAAGATTTACATTGGATTTTTATCTTACTGATTTTTTTAATGACGACAGTTAAAACAAATGCAACTCTATCAAGCCAATAAGTTTCTGTACATCAGGAAAATAACCAGTGTTGAGATACAACCTAAAGTACAAAGAATGCCAGAATGAAACAGGAAAGTTGGCATTGTGGTCCATGCATCTAAGATGCTGTTTGTCATTGATACCTGTGGGGAGACGGACAGTCAGTTTTTATGTGTGGCTCCTGGTAGCCAACTGTGTTCCAGAGGATAATCTCATACCTGAGAGTATATCGGCAGTACAAATTAGACTTGATTTGTTTTGGGGTAGATATGGAATGGGGATGAATCTAAGGAATTGGGGATGGGAGGTGAATGTGATCAAAACACAATGTATAAAATGCTCAAAGACTTACATAAAATACGTTTTTAAAGAATGGAGAAAATATTTGTAAACTCTTCATCCAATGAGGGGTTGATATTCAGAATATACAATGAACTCAGATACTCAAAAACAAATAATGCAATTAAAAGAAAGACTGAAGATTTAAGTAGATGCCCCTTTTAAAAAAGAAACACAATTCAACAAGAAATATAAGAAGAAAGTCAGTGTCACTAATTATCAGGAAAATACAAATCAAAAATACAAGATGTCATTTCTTACCATTTAGATTAATTAGTATCAAAAGGACAAAATGAAGGCTATGTTTAGAGGGATATCCCATTTTCAGTAGTTTTGACTGATCCTTCATTTTTCTCAATTTTGGGGTTTTTTTAGCTCTTTGTGTATTCTGCATATTTATCCTCTATCAGGTATATATAGCTAACCGAGATTTTTCTCCTACTCTATGGACTTCCTTTTCCTTCTGTTAACTGTTTTCTTTGCTGTACAGAAGCTGTTTGGTTTTATGAGGTAGCATGTGTCATTTTTTAGCTTTAAATCTTAAGTGAATGGAATCCTATTCAGAAAATTCTTTCCCACAGTTATATACTGTAGGGTACTGCCTGCATTTTCTTCTAGCAGTTTCAGAGTTTCAGGTTTTAGATTGAGGTATTTGATCCATTTGGAATGGATTTAGATATGGGTTAACTTCATTCTTCTATATCTGACCATCCACTGAAAACCCAGAGGAAAACACATATGTCCCGTGGCTTCTGAATCTCCTCATTCACAAAGTTGGGCACTCGTTGAGATGCCGATATGAAGACATGGCTCTTAATGTTTTCTAAAGAACCACAAGCCATTTTCTGGAAATAGAGGCCAGGTGGCTCTTAGTCACTTGTCCCAGTGCCAAGTCCCTCAGTAAAGAGGGAATAGATGCTGCACGCACATGTATTTGTTTTTG